>NW_026645110.1:600000-900000 GCF_030020395.1 Manis pentadactyla
GATGAAAACACAAGACCACGTACGTGCTCCCTTACTGGATACTCACTTTAGATCCAAGGACACAAACCAAAAGCTGAAGGGGCAGGAACGGGTACCCTACACAAGTGAAACTGAGAAACAAACAAACAAACAAACAAATGGATTCTGTTTGAGTCCCCACAGACAGCCAGTAGAAAATAGCCCTATCTAGCCACCGTGAATTCTTTTTGTTTGGTTTCAGCAGTGCCCAGCCATTGATTTAGTGGTTTAGCAAAGTCCTTCTCATTTTTTCACACCTCAACAACTGAATTGCTGTAATAATATGAGTCTGGGCTTTTGAAATCAGTGGGTTTTATGATGTTCACAAATGTAAAGAAGTAATAACCCCCTAAAGTGGTAAGTTTGGACACTCAAACAAACACGTAACTCCACAACACTCTCTTTGCTCCCAAATGCTCCTGTCTAGACATAGGTGTTCTTTTTATTTGACCCTCCTCCTATCAGCGGTGATCACGCCGATGTCCCTCAAACATGGTGGTAAGCAAAGCACCAAGTATACTTTACTGTCTACAAGAGGCCCAGAGGAATGAAACTTGTGATCTTAAGGTAGCCCTTAGTCAATGAATGTGGCTAAATACAGTCAGCAATCGAGAAGGAGGGAAAAGAGGACAGATGACAGAGAGATGGGTTCAAGTCCCTGCACCACCATTTACTGGTTTTGTAAGGACACGATGCTGACTCGACCTGCAATTGTCTCAGTGAACCCAGTGCTCTCAGTACAGCCTACTCATCTTGCACTGTTTTTGGAAGCATAATGTTGGAAAGTGACATACGCTATGTTGTTAACTGTTCTGTACATAAGAATAGATGGGCACACAAAAAGATGGTAGATTCATAGATACATAGATGACAGATGATTGATAGATAGATGATAGTCATGAAAGATAGGCAGATAGATAGATAGATAGATAGATAGATAAATAGATAGATAGATAGATAGATAGGTAGGTAGGTAGATAGAAAGATATTAGGAAAGATAGGTAGATAGACAGATAAATAGATAGATTGACAGACAAATAGATAGACAGATAGACAGACAGACAGACAGACAGACAGACAGATAGATAGATAGATAGATAGATAGATAGATAGATAGATAGATAGATAGATACATAGGTAGATAGGTTGTAGACAGACAGACAGACAGACAGACAGATAGATAGATAGATAGATAGATAGATAGATAGATAGATAGATAGATACAGATACATATCGATTAACACAAAGCTATTGCTCATAACCAGGAGATAAATGGTGAAAACACATAGTGATACTACAAACAAACAGGAAGAATGAAATCCAGTTTAAAGTGTGCAGTAAGCAGCCATAAGAAGAAAACAAATCCTACCATTTACAATGATGTGGATGGAGTTAGACGGTAGTATGCTCAGTGAAATAGGCCAGGAGGAGAAAGACAAGTACCAAATGATTTTACTCATGTGTAGAGTACAACAACATAGAAAAACTGATGGAAAAAAACAGCAGCAGAATCACAGAACCCGAGAGTGGACTAACAGATACCAAAGGGAAATGTACTGGGCAGGGTGGGTGATAAGGGAGGGATAAGGGCAGGAAGAAAGAAAGGGGATATTATTATTAGCATGAATAATGCATGCGGTCGGTTGGGCATGGGGAGTGCTGTACAACACAGAGAAGAAAAGTAGAGATTCTACAACATCTTACTACACGCTGATGGACAGTGACTGTAACGGGGTGTGTGTGTGGGTTCATGTTGAATTAGTCTAGAGCATCCAACTATGCTGATGGAGACATTCTGTAAGAGGTTTTGGGGCGGACTTGGTGAATGGGGGATCGTAGTAAACATAATGTTCTTCATGTGATTGCAGAATAATGATAACAAAAAAAGAATTTTAAAGTGCAATAAGGGCACAGCTCTGAATCATCAGTGTTAAAGGACAGGCTTTGAGTGCTCCAAACAAAAGACAGGGTTAAAAGAAGGGATGAAAACTCAAGAACACCTACGTGCTCTCTTACAGGAGACCCACTTGAGATCCAAGTACACAGACAAACTACAAGCCGTAGGGGTGCTGAGAGGTACCCAACACAATTGAATCCAAAAAACAATCAATCAAATGGATTCTGTGTGTGTCCCCAGAGACAGTCAGTAGAAAATAGCCCTATCTGGCCACTGTGAATGCTTTTTGTTTGGTATCAGCAGTGCCCAGACATAGATTTAGTGGTGCAGCAACATCCTTCTCATTTTCTCTCAACTCAACAACTGAATTGCTGTAATAATATGGGTCTGGGCCTTTGAAATCAGTGGGTTTTATGATGTCCACGAATGAAAAGAAGTAATAACCAGATAAAGAGGGAAGTTTGGACACTCAAATAAACACTTCACTCCACAACACACTCTTTTATCCCAACTGCTCCTGTCTAGGAAGTGGTGTTCCTTTTTATTTGTCCCTCCCTCCTATCAGGGTTTATCACGCCGATGTTCCTCAAATATGGTGGTGAGCAAGCAGCAAGTTTACTTTTCTGTCGACATCAGGCCCAGAGTAAGGATTCTTGTGGTCTTCAGGGAGCCCTTAGTCAATGTTGTGGCTAAATACAGTCAGCAAGTGAGAAGGAGATAAAAGAGGAGAGAGGACAGAGACACGAGTACAAGTCCCTGCACCACCATTTCCTGGTTTTGTAGGTACACTTCTGACTCAACCTGCAAGTGTCTCGGGGAACCCAGGACTCTATTTACGACCTAGTTACCTTGCAAGATTTTTGGAAGCATAACGTAGCGAAGGGACATAGTCTATGTTGTTAACTGTTCTGCATACAAAGACAGATGTTCAGACAAAAAGATGACTGATTGATTGATAGATAGTTAGACATACAGACAGATAGATAAGTATAGGTACATATCGTGAAACACAAAGGTATTGCTCATAACCAGGAAAACAATGGTGAAAGCACATAGCGAAACTACAAACTAAAAGGAAGAAAGAAGTCCAGTTTAAAAACTGCCGTTTGCAGCCATAAGAATAAATCAAATGCTTCCATTTGCAATGACGTGGAAGGAGCGAGACGGTAGTATGCTCAGTGAAATATTCCAGGCGGAGATAGACAAGTACAAAATGATTTCACTCATGTGTGGAGTATAACAACAAAGAAACACTGAAAAAAAAAACAGCAGTAGACTCACAGAACCCGAATGTTGGGTAACAGTTACCAAAGGTAAAAAGAATGAGAAGGGAGGTTGGGAAGGGAGGGATAAGGGTGGGGAGAAAGAAAAGGGAAATTAGGATAAGCATGTATAATGCGTGAGGGCGGGGTCGCATGGCGAGTGCTGTACAACACAGAGAAGACAAGTAGATATTCTACAGCATCTTACTACACGCTGAAGGACAGCGACTGTAATGGGGTGTGTGGGGGGGTACATCGTGAACGGGTCTACAGCATCCATCTCTGCTAACTGACAGCAACTGTAAGAGGTTTTTGGGAGGGACTTGGTGAAGGGGGGAGTCTAGGAAACATAATGTTCTTCACGTGATTGTAGATTAATGATAACAAAACAATTTTTTAAGTGCAATAAGGGCACAGCTCTGAATCATCAGAATAAAAGGACAGGCTTTGAGTGCTCCAAACAAATGACACAGGGTTAAAAGAAGTGATGAAAACTCAAGACCACCTTCGTGCTCCCTTACTTACAGGAGACTCTCTTGAGATCCAAGGACACAGACAATCTAAAAGCCGAAGGGGTGTGTACAGGTACCCAACACAGTGAAACTGAAAAACAAACAATCCTAGAATGGATTCTGTTTGAGTCCACAGAGACAGTCAGTAGAAAATAGCCCTATCTGGCCAACGTGAATTCTTTTTGTTTGGTTTCAGCATTGCCCAGCCATAGATTTAGTGGTACAGCAAAGTCTTTCTTATTTTCTCTCAACTCAACAATTCAATTGCTGTAAAAGTATACGTCTGGACCTTTGAGATCAGTGGGTTTTATGAAGTTCATGAATGTAAAGAAGTAATAACTATATAAAGAGGGAAGTTTGGACACTGAAATAAACACGTCACTCCACAACACACTCTTTGCTCCCAACTGCTCCTGTCTAGCAACTGGTGTTCCTTTTCATTTGTCGTTCCATCCTATCAGCGGTGATCAAGCCGATGTCCCTCAAACATGGTGGTGAGCAAAGCACCAAGTTTTCTTTCTGTGGACAACAGGCACAGAGGAACAATACTTGTGGTCTTCACGGAGCACTTAGTCAATGAATGTGGCTAAATAGAGTCAGCCAGTGAGAAGAAGATAATAGAGGATACAGACACAGGTTTAAGTCCCTGCACAACCATTTACGGGTTTTGTAGGTACACGTGGCTGACTCGACCTGCAAGTGTCTCGGTGAACCGAGTGCTCTTCCTACAGCCTAGTTACCTTGAAAGATTTTTTGAAGCATAATGTAGGGAAGTGACAAAGTCGATGTTGTTAACTGTTCTGTACATAAGGATAGATGGGCAGACAAAAAGATGATTGATTCATAGATAGATAGCTAGACAGACGACAGATGAAAGATAGATAGATAGGTACATAGATTGATGATAGACATCATAGATAGATGATAGGAAGATAGATAGATAGACAGACAGATGGATAGATAGATATAGGTACATATTGACTAACGTAAAGTTATTGCTAATAACAAGGAGAGCAATGGTGAAAGCACATAGCGAAACTACAGACAAAAGAGAAGACAGAAATATAGTTTAAAAAGTACGGTAAGCAGCCGTAAGAAGAAAAAAATCCTAATATTTGAACAACGTGGATGGAGCTGGAGGGTATTATGCTCAGTGAAAAAGGCCATGCGGAGAAAGACAAGTACCAAATGATTTCACTCATGTGTTGAGTATAACAACAAAGAAAAACTGAAGGAAAAAAATACAGCAGACTCACAGAACCCAAGAGTGGACTAACAGTTACCAAAGGGAAAGGGACTAGGCAGGGTGGGTGGGAAGTGTTTGATAAATGTGGGGTGAAAAAAGGGGACATTAGGATTAGCATGTATAATGTGTGGGTTGGGGGAGCATGGGGAGGTCTGTACAACACAGAGAAGAGCAGTATTGATTCTACAGCATCTTACTACACGCTGATGGAAAGCGACTGTAACGGGGTGTGGGGGGGACCTGGTGAAGGGGTCTACAGCATCCATCTATGCTGATGGACAGCTACTATAATGGGGTTTTTGGGGTGACGAGGTGTACTTGGTGAACATAATGTTCTTTGCGTGATTGTGGATTAATGATAACAAAAAAAATTTTTTAAGTGCAATAAGGACATAGCTCTCAATTCTCAGAATAAAAGGACAGGCTCTTCAATACTCCAATAAAAAGACACAGTATTAAAAGAAGGGATGAAAACTCAAGACCACCTACGTGCTCCCTTAGAGTAGACTAACTTGAGATCCAAGGACGAAGATGAACTACAAGTTGAGGGGGTGGAAACATAGCTCTCAACGCTACTATTCCATTTCAGATAGACCTCACTCACATCTAAATGCGTAAATGCACTGAAATTCCACCTCCATCTTGACAGCAGAGGGGAGCAGATTCCCCACAAGCTAGCTGGGCTGCCACCTCAGCAAGTCCATGGGCCACTGGCCCAGAAGAAAACCGCGTGTCACCAAAAGGCAGTTCCCTTAACCAGTGACTACACACATTCTCTCTGAAGATGGGCCACCAAGCAGGGCCACCGAGGTAACATCAGTGCACAGGCAAAAAGACATACTACTGGGCATATACCTACCACGGACCCCGCAGGCTCGCCAGGGTGCTCCCTGCATGGGACCTCGGATATTCCCTGCAGCTCATGCAGCCGCCACAGAAGGGAATGCCCAGGGGCAGAGCAGCTGGAGGGCACTGGGCTGCACAGTTTCAAGAGCGCAGCCCACCAACCACACTATCCACACCCAGCAGACTCGTGCCACCTACGCAGGAGAAGTTCCCACACAAGGACACTCCTCTCAAGACCCAAACACACAGCTAACTCACAAAAACAAACACAAGGAAATGACACTGAGAAGGACACAGAGGAATCAAAGTGCACCTAGGGACAGAACGTGACAAAAGTGAGAAAACAGATATATAGAGAGACAAATGATTGATACATAGATTCGACTGAAATACATACATGTAGATGATAGATTAATTAGATAGATACACAGATGATAGTAGAGAGATGACAGACCATACATCGATAGATGACAGATAGATAGATAGAAAGATTACATAGGTAAAGAGATAGATAGGTAGGTAGATAGGAAAGCATCATACTAAACTAAGCTATCTTTCACTCAAGATCATGTATGTGCTCCCTTACAGGAGACTCACTTGAGATCCCAGGACACGGACAAATTAAAAGCTGAAGGGGCGGTGACAGGTACCCAAAAAAAGTGAAACTGAGAAACAAACAAACAAACAAATGGATTCTGTTTGAGTCCCCAGAGACAGTCAGTAGAAAATAGCCCTAGCTGGCCACCATGAATTTTTTTTTGTTTGGTTTCAGCAGTGCCCAGAAATAGATACCGTTGTACAGCGAAGTCCTTCTCAATTTTTCTCACCTCAATAACAGAATTGCTGTAATAAAATGCGTCTGGGCTTTTGAAATCAGTGCGTTTTATGATGTTCATGAATGTAAAAAAGAAATAACCACTTAAGAGTGAAGAATGGACACTCAAATAAACACGTCACTCCACAACACACTCTTTGTTCAAAACTGCTCCTGTCTAGAAATAGGTGTTCATTTTTATTTGTCCCTCCTCCTATCAGAGGTGATCACGCCAATGTCCTTCATACTTGGTGATGAGAAAAAGCACCAAGTATACTTTTCTGACTACTTCAGGCCCAGAGGAAGGATATTTTGGTCTTTAGGGAAGACTTAGTCAATTATTGTGGCAAATTAGAGTCAGCAGGCGAGAAGGAGGTAAAAGAGGACAGAGGACAGAGATATGGGTTCAAGTCCCTGGACAACCATTTACTGGTTTTCTAAGCACACACCGCACACTCGACCTGCAATTGTCTCAGTGTACCCAGTGCTCACCATACGTCCTAGTTACTTGGCAAGATTTTTAGAAGCATAATGTAGGGAAGTGACATAGGCGATGTTGTTAACTGTTCTGTACATAAGGATAGATGGGAAGACAAAAAGATGATTGATTCTTAGATACATAGATAGATGAGAGATTATAGATAGATGATAGACACGATAGATAGATGATAGGAAGATAGAGAGATACATAGATAGAAAGATAGAAGGATAGATAGATAGATTGATAGATAGACAGACAGTTACACAGATTCAGATAGATATAGTTTAACACAAAGCTATTGCTCATAACCAACAGATCAATGGTGAAAGCACATAGGGAAACTACAAACAAAAAGGAAGAATGAAGTCCAGTTTAAAAAGTGCAGTAAGCAGCCATAAGAAGAAAACAAATCCTACCATTTGCAAGGATGTGGATGTAGCTAGACGGTAGCATGCTCAGTGATATATACCAGGTGGAGAAAGACAAGTAGCCAATGATTTCACTCATGTGTGGAGAATAACAACAAAGAAAAACTGGAGGAAATAAACAGCAGCAGACTCACAGAACCCGAGAGTTCAATAACAGTTACCAAAGGGAAAGGGAATGGGCAGGGTGTGTGGGAAGGGAGGGATAAGGGCAGGGAGAAGAAAGGGGACATTAGGATTAACATGTATAATGCGTGGGCTCGGGGGGGCAAAGGGAGGGATGTACAACACAGAGAAGACAAGTAGAGAATCTACAGCATTTACTACACGCTGTTGGACAGCGACTGTAATGGGGTGTTTGTGGGGCGACATGGTGAAGCAGTCTACAGCATACAACAATGCTTATGGACAACGACTGTAAGAGGTTTTGGTGGGGACTTGGTGAAGGTGGGAGCCTAGTAAATATGATCTACTTCACGTGATTGCAGATTAATGATAAAAAAAAATGTTTTTAAGTGCAATATGGGCACAGCAATAAAACAGGCTTTGCGAGCTCCAAACAAAAGACACAGGGTTAAAAGAAGGGATGAAAACTCAAGATCACCTAAGTGCTCCCCTATAGGAGACTCAATTGAGATCCAAAGACACAGACAAACTACAATCCGAAATGGTGGGGACAGCAACCCTACACAAGTGTAACTGAAAAGCAAACAAACCAACAAATGGATTTTGTTTGAGTCCCCAGAGACAGTCAGTAGAAAATAGCCCTATCTAGACACCGTGAATTCTTTTTGTTTGGTTTCAGCAGTGCCCAGCCATAGATTTAGTGGTACAGCAACGTCCTTCTCATTTTTTCTCACCTCAACAACTGAATTGCTGTAATAATATGTGCCTGGGCTTTTGAAATCAGTGGATTATATGATGTTCTTTAAAGTAGTAATAACCACCTAAAGAGGATAGTTTGGACACTCAAACAAACACGTAACTCCACAACACTCTCTTTGCTCCCAAATGCTGCTGCCTAGAAATAGGTGTTCTTTTTATTTGTCCCTCCTCCTATCAGCGGTGATCATGCCATTGTCCCTCAAAGTTGGTGGTGAGCAAAGCACCAAGTATACTTTTCTGTCTAAACAGGCCCAGAGGAAGGAGAGTTGTGGTCTTCTGGAAGCACTTAGTCAACGAAAGTGGCTGAATACAGTCAGCAAGCGAGAAGGAGGTAAAAGAGGACAGAGGACAGAGAGATGGGTGCAAGTCCCTGCACCACCATAAATTACTGGATTTGTAAGCACAAGCGGCTGAGTCGACCTGGAAGCGTCTCAGTGAACCCAGTGCTCTCCCTAAGGACTAGTTACTTTGCAATATTTTTGGAAGCATAATGTAGGGAACTGACATAGATGATGTTGTTAACTGTCCTGTACATAAGGATAGATGGCCAGACAAAAAGATGATTGATTCATAGATAGATAGATAGATGACAGATGACAGATAGACAGACGATAGACATGATAGGTAGATAGGAAGATAGATTGATAGACAGATGATAGATAGAAAGATAGATAGAAAGATAGATAGATAAATTGAAAGATAGAAGGATAGACAGATAGATAGATAGACAGATAGATAGATAGAAAGATACATACAGATACATATTAAATAACACAAAGCTACTGCTCATAAAAATGAGATCAATGGTGAAAACACATAGTGAAACTACAAACTAAAAGGAAGAATGAAGTCCAGTTTAAAAACTGCCGTTTGCAGCCATAAGAAGAAAACAAACGCTACCATTTGCAATGACGTGGATGGAGCGAGACGGTAGTATGCTCAGTGAAATATTCCAGGCGGAGAAAGACAAGTACAAAATGATTTCACTCATGTGTGGAGTATAACAACAAAGAAACACTGAAAAAAACAAAACAGCAGGAGACTCACAGAACCCGAATGTGGAGTAACAGTTACCAAAGCGAAAAGAACTGAGAAGGGTGGTTGGGAAGGGAGGGATAAAGGTGGGGAGAAAGAAAAGGGAGATTAGGATAAGCATGTATAATGCGTGAGGGCTGGGTGGCATGGCGAGTGCTGTACAACACAGAGAAGACAAGTAGATATTCTACAGCATCTTACTAAACGCTGAAAGACAGCGACTGTAATCTGGTGTGTGTGGGGGTACATCGTGAACGGGTCTACAGCATCCATCTCTGCTAACTGACAGCAACTGTAAGAGGTTTTTGGGAGGGACTTGGTGAAGGGGGGAGTCTAGGAAACATAATGTTCTTCACGTGATTGTATATTAATGATAACAAAAACAATTTTTTAAGTGCAATAAGGGCACAGCTCTGAATCATCAGAATAAAAGGACAGGCTTTGACTGCTCCAAACAAATGACACAGGGTTAAAAGAAGGGATGAAAACTCAAGACCACCTTCGTGCTCCCTTACTTACAGGAGACTCTCTTGAGATCCAAGGACACAGACAATCTAAAAGCCGAAGGGGTGTGTACAGGTACCCAACACAGTGAAACTGAAAAACAAACAATCCTAGAATGGATTCTGTTTGAGTCCACAGAGACAGTCAGTAGAAAATAGCCCTATCTGGCCAACGTGAATTCTTTTTGTTTGGTTTCAGCATTGCCCAGCCATAGATTTAGTGGTACAGCAACATCTTTCTCATTTTCTCTCAACTCAACAATTGAATTGCTGTAAAAGTATACGTCTGGACATTTGAGATCAGTGGGTTTTATGAAGTTCATGAATGTAAAGAAGTAATAACTATATAAATAGGGAAGTTTGGACACTGAAATAAACACGTCACTCCACAACACACTCTTTGCTCCCAAGTGCTCCTGTCTAGCAACTGGTGTTCCTTTTCATTTGTCGTTCCATCCTATCAGCGGTGATCACGCCGATGTCCCTCAAACATGGTGGTGAGCAAAGCACCAAGTTTTCTTTCTGTGGACAACAGGCCCAGAGGAACAATACTTGTGGTCTTCACGGAGCACTTAGTCAATGAATGTGGCTAAATAGAGGCAGCCAGTGAGAAGAAGATAATAGAGGATACAGACACAGGTTCAAGTCCCTGCACAACCATTTACTGGTTTTGTAGGTACACGTGGCTGAATCGACCTGCAAGTATCTCGGTGAACCGAGTGCTCTTCCTACAGCCTAGTTACCTTGAAAGATTTTTTGAAGCATAATGTAGGGAAGTGACAAAGGCGATGTTTTTAACTGTTCTGTACATAAGGATAGATGGGCAGACAAAAAGATGATTGATTCATAGATAGATAGCTAGAGAGACGACAGATGAAAGATAGATAGATAGGTACATAGATTGATGATAGACATCATCGATAGATGATAGGAAGATAGATAGATAGGTAGATAGATAGATAGATAGATAGATAGATAGATAGATAGATAGACAGACATATGTATTGATAGATATAGGTACATATTGTTTAACGTAAATTTATTGCTAATAACGAGGAGAGCAATGGTGACAGCACATAGCGAAACTGCAGACAAAAGAGAAGACAGAAATCTAGTTTAAAAAGTTCAGTAAGCAGCCGTAAGAAGAAAAAAATCCTACCATTTGAACAACGTGGATGGAGCTAGAGGATATTATGTTCAGTGAAAAAGGCCATGCGGAGAAAGACAAGTACCAAATGATTTCACTCATATGTTGAGTATAACAACAAAGAAAAACTGAAGGAATAAAATAGCAGCAGACTCACAGAACCCAAGAGTGGATTAACAGCTAAAAAAGGGAAAGGGACTAGGCAGGGTGGATGGGAAGGGTTTGATAAATGTAGGGTGAAAGAAAGGGGGCATTAGGATCAGCATGTATAATATGTGGGTGGGGGGAGCATGGGGAGGGCTGTACAACACAGAGAAGACCAGTATGATTCTACAGCATCTTACTACACGCTGATGGAAAGCGACTGTAACGGGTTGTGGGGTGGACATGGTGAAGGGGTCTACAGCATCCAACTATGCTGATGGACAGCTACTGTAATGGGGTTTTTGTTTTGGACGTGGTGTACTTGGTTAACATAATGTTCTTTGCGTGATTGTGGATTAATGATAACAAAAAAATTTTTTAAAGTGCAATAAGGACATAGCTCTCAATTCTAAGAATAAAAGGACAGGCTCTTCAGGACTCCAATGAAAAGACACAGGGTTAAAAGAAGGGATGAAAACTCAAGACCACCTACGTGCTCCCTTACAGGAGACTAACATGAAATCCAAGGACGAAGATGAACTACAAGTTAAGGGGCCTGGAAACATAGCTCTCAACGCTACTATTCCAATTCAGATAGACGTCACTCACATCTAAATGCGTAAATGCACTGAAATTCCACCTCCACCTTGACAGCAGAGGGGAGCAGCTTCCCCACAAGCTAGCTGGGCTGCCACCTCAGCAAGTCCATGGGCCACTGGCCCAGAAGGACCCTGCGTTTCACCAAAAGGCAGTTCCCTTAACCAGTGACTACACACATACTCTCTGAAGATGGGCCACCAAGCAGGGACACCGAGGTAACATCGGTGCACAGGGAAAAAGACATACTACTGGGCATGTACCTACCACGGACCCCTCAGGACCACCAGGGTGCTCCCTGCATGGGGCCTCGGATATTCCCTGCAGCTCATGCAGCCGCCATAGCAGGAACGGCCCTGGGGCAGAGCAGCTGGAGGGCACTGGGCTGCACAGTTTCAAGAGCGCAGCCCACCAACCACACTATCCACACCCAGCAGACTCGTGCCACCTACGCAGGAGAAGTTCCCACCCAAGGCCACTCCTCTCAAGACCCAAACACAAAGCTAACTCACAAAAACAAACACAAGGAAATGACACTGAGAAGGACACAGAGGAATCAAAGTGCACCTAGGTACAGAACGTTGACAAAAGTGAGAAAACAGATATAGAGAGAGACAAATGATTGATACATAGATTCGACTGATATACATACATATAGATGATAGATCAATTAGATAGATACACAGATGATAGTAGATAGATGACAGACCATACATAGATAGATGACAGATAGATAGATAGAAAGATTACATAGATAGGTAAAGAGATAGATAGGTAGGTAGATAGGAAAGCATCTTACTAAACTAAGCTATCTTTCACTCAAGATCATGTATGTGCTCCCTTACAGGAGACTCACTTGAGATCCCAGGACACGGACAAATTAAAAGCTGAAGGGGCGGTCACAGGTACCCAAAAAAAGTGAAACTGAGAAACAAACAAACAAACAAATGGATTCTGTTTGAGTCCCCAGAGACAGTCAGTAGAAAATAGCCCTAGCTGGCCACCATGAATTTTTTTTTGTTTGGTTTCAGCAGTGCCCAGAAATAGATTCCGTTGTACAGCAAAGTCCTTCTCAATTTTTCTCACCTCAATAACAGAATTGCTGTAATAAAATGCGTCTGGGATTTTGAAATCAGTGCGTTTTATGATGTTCATGAATGTAAAAAAGAAATAACCACTTAAGAGTGAAGGTTGGACACTCAAATAAACACGTCACTCCACAACACACTCTTTGTTCAAAACTGCTCCTGTCTAGAAATAGGTGTTCATTTTTATTTGTCCCTCCTCCTATCAGAGGTGATCACGCCAATGTCCTTCATACTTGGTGATGAGCAAAGCACCAAGTATGCTTTTCTGACTTCAACAGGCCCAGAGGAAGGATACTTGTGGTCTTCAGGGAAGACTTAGTCAATTATTGTGGCAAATTAGAGTCAGCAGGCGAGAAGGAGGTAGAAGAGGACAGAGGACAGAGATATGGGTTCAAGTCCCTGGACAACAATTTACTGGTTTTGTAAGCACACGCGGCAGACTCGACCTGCAATTGTCTCATTGTACCCAGTGCTCTCCATACGTCCTAGTTACTTGGCAAGATTTTTGGAAGCATAATGAAGGGAAGTGACATAGGCGATGTTGTTAACTGTTCTGTACATAAGGATAGATGGGAAGACACAAAGATGATTGATTCATAGATACATAGATAGATGAGAGATTATAGATAGATGATAGACAAGATACATAGATGATAGGAAGATAGATAGAGAGATACATAGATAAAATATAGAAGGATAGATAGATAGATAGATTGATAGATAGACAGACAGTTACACAGATTCAGATACATATCGATTAACACAAAGCTATTGCTCATAACCAACAGATCATTGGTGAAAGCACATAGGGAAACTACAAACGTAAAGGAAGAATGAAGCCCAGTTTAAAAAGTGCAGTAAGCAGCCATAAGAAGAAAACAAATCCTACCATTTGCAAGGATGTGAATGTAGCTAGACGGTAGCATGCTCAGTGATATATACCAGGTTTAGGAAGACAAGTAGCCAATGATTTCCCTCATGTGTGGAGTATAAAAACAAAGAAAAACAGGAGGAAATTAACAGCAGCAGAATCACAGAACCCGAGAGTTCAATAACAGTTACCAAAGGGAAAGGGAATGGGCAGGGTGTGTGGGAAGGGAGGGATAAGGGCAGGGAGAAGAAAGGGGACATTAGGATTAACATGTATAATGCGTGGGCTCGGGGGGGCAAAGGGAGGGATGTACAACACAGAGAAGACAAGTAGAGATTCTACAGCATTTACTACACGCTGATGGACAGCGACTGTAATGGGGTGTTTGTGGGGGGACATGGTGAAGCAGTCTACAGCATACAACAATGCTTATGGACAACGACTGTAAGAGGTTTTGTTGGTGACTTGGTGAAGGTGGGACCCTAGTAAATATGATGTTCTTCACGTGATTGCAGATTAATGATAAAAAAAATGTTTTTAAGTGCAATATGGGCACAGCAATAAAACAGGCTTAGCGAGCTCCAAACAAAAGACACAGGGTTAAAAGAAGGGATGAAAACTCAAGATCACCTAAGTGCTCCCCTATAGGAGACTCACTTGAGATCCAAAGACACAGACAAACTACAATCCGAAGGGGTGGGCACAGCAACCCTACACAAGTGTAACTGAAAAGCAAACAAACAAACAAATGGATTTTGTTTGAGTCCCCAGAGACAGTCAGTAGAAAATAGCCCTATCTAGACACCGTGAATTCTTTTTGTTTGGTTACAGCAGTGCCCAGCCATAGATTTAGTGGTACAGCAACGTCCTTCTCATTTTTTGTCACCTCAAGAACTGAATTGCTTTAATAATATGTGTCTGGGCTTTTGAAATCAGTGGATTTTATGATGTTTTTGAAAGTAAAGTAGTAATAACCACCTAAAGAGGATAGTTTGGACACTCAAACAAACACGTAACTCCACAACACTCTCTTTGCTCCCAAAGGCTGCTGCCTAGAAATAGGTGTTCTTTTTATTTGTCCCTCCTCCTATCAGCGGTGATCATGCCAGTGTCCTTCAAAGTTGATTGTGAGCAAAGCACCAAGTATACTTTTCTGTCTAAACAGGCCCAGAGGAAGGATAGTTGTGGTCTTCTGGAAGCACTTAGTCAACGAATGTGGCTGAATACTGTCAGCAAGCGAGAAGGAGTTAAAAGAGGACAGAGGACAGAGATATGGGTGCAAGTCCCTGCACCACCATAATTTACTGGATTTGTAAGCACAAGCGGCTGACTCGACCTGCAAGTGTCTCAGTGAACCCAATGCTATGCCTAAGGACTAGTTACTTTGCAATATTTTTGGAAGCATAATTTAGGGAAGTGACATAGGCGATGTTGTTAACTGTCCTGTACATAAGGATAGAGGGCAGACAAAAAGATGATTGATTCATAGATAGATAGATAGATGACAGATGATAGATACACAGGTGATAGACATGATAGGTAGATAGGAAGATAGATTGATAGACAGATAGATGATAGATAGATAGATAGATAGATAGATAGATAAATAGAAAGATAGATAGATAGATACATAGAAAGATAGAAGGATAGACAGATAGATAGATAGACAGTTAGATAGATAGAAAGTTACATACAGATACATATTAAATAACACAAAGCTATTGCTCATAACCAGGAGACCAATGGTGAAAGCACATAGCGAAACTACAAACTAAAAGGAAGAATGAAGTCCAGTTTAAAAACTGCCGTTTGCATCCATAAGAAGAAAACAAATGCTACCATTTGCAATGACGTGGATGGAGCGAGACGGTAGTATGCTCAGTGAAATATTCCGGACGGAGAAAGACAAGTACCAAATGATTTCACTCATGTGTGGAGTATAACAACAAAGTAACACTGAAAAAAAAAACCGCAGCAGACTCAGAGAACCCGAATGTGGAGTAACAGTTACCAAAGGGAAAAGGACTGAGAAGGGTGGTTGGGAAGGGAGGGATAAGGGTGGGGAGAAAGAAAAGGGAGATTAGGATAAGCATGTATAATGCGTGAGGGCGGGGTCGCATGGCGAGTGCTGTACAACACAGAGAAGACAAGTAGATATTCTACAGCATCTTACTACACGCTGAAGGACAGCGATTGTAATGGGGTGTGTGGGGGGTTACATCGTGAACGGGTCTACAGCATCCATCTCTGCTAACTGACAGCAACTGTAAGAGGTTTTTGGGAGGGACTTGGTGAAGGGGGGAGTCTAGGAAACATAATGTTCTTCACGTGATTGTAGATTAATGATAACAAAAACAATTTTTTATGTGAAATAAGGGCACAGCTCTGAATCATCAGAATAAAAGAACAGGCTTTGAGTGCTCCAAACAAATGACACAGGGTTAAAAGAAGGGATGAAAACTCAAGACCACCTTCGTGCTCCCTTACAGGAGACTCTCTTGAGATCCAGGACACAGACAATCTAAAAGCCGAAGGGGTGTGTACAGGTACCCAACACAGTGAAACTGAAAAACAAACAATCCTAGAATGGATTCTGTTTGAGTCCACAGAGACAGTCAGTAGAAAATAGCCCTATCTGGCCAACGTGAATTCTTTTTGTTTGGTTTCAGCATTGCCCAGCCATAGATTTAGTGGTACAGCAAAGTCTTTCTTATTTTCTCTCAACTCAACAATTCAATTGCTGTAAAAGTATACGTCTGGACCTTTGAGATCAGTGGGTTTTATGAAGTTCATGAATGTAAAGAAGTAATAACTATATAAAGAGGGAAGTTTGGACACTGAAATAAACACGTCACTCCACAACACACTCTTTGCTCCCAAGTGCTCCTGTCTAGCAACTGGTGTTCCTTTTCATTTGTCGTTCCATCCTATCAGCGGTGATCACGCCGATGTCCCTCAAACATGGTGGTGAGCAAAGCACCAAGTTTTCTTTCTGTGGACAACAGGCCCAGAGGAACAATACTTGTGGTCTTCACGGAGCACTTAGTCAATGAATGTGGCTAAATAGAGGCAGCCAGTGAGAAGAAGATAATAGAGGATACAGACACAGGTTCAAGTCCCTGCACAACCATTTACTGGTTTTGTAGGTACACGTGGCTGACTCGACCTGCAAGTATCTCGGTGAACCGAGTGCTCTTCCTACAGCCTAGTTACCTTGAAAGAGTTTTGGAAGCATAATGTAGGGAAGTGACAAAGGCGATGTTGTTAACTGTTCTGTACATAAGGATAGATGGCCAGACAAAAAGATGATTGATTCATAGATAGATAGCTAGACAGACGACAGATGAAAGATAGATAGATAGGTACATAGATTGATGATAGACATCATAGATAGATGATAGGAATATAGATAGATAGATAGATAGATAGATAGATAGATAGATAGATAGATAGACAGACAGATGGATAGATAGATATAGGTACATATTGATTAACGTAAAGTTATTGCTTATAATGAGGAGAGCAATGGTGAAAGCATATAGCGAAACTACATACAAAAGAGAAGACAGAAATCTAGTTTAAAAAGTACAGTAAGCAGCCGTAAGAAGAAAAAAACCCTAACATATGAACAACGTGGATGGAGCTAGAGGGTATTATGCTCAGTGAAAAAGGCCATGCGGAGAAAGACAAGTACCAAATGATTTCACTCATGTGTTGCGTATAACAACAACGAAAAACTGAAGGACAAAAAGAGCAGCAGACTAACAGAACCCAAGAGTGGTCTAACAGTTACCAAAGGGAAAGGGACTAGGCAGTGTGGGTGGGAAGGGTTTGATAAATGTGGGGAGAAAGAAAGGGGGCATTAGGATTAGCATGTATAATGTGTGGGTGGGGGGAGCATGGGGAGGGCTGTACAACACAGAGAAGACCAGTAGTGATTCTACAGCATCTTACTACACGCTGATTGAAAGCGACTGTAACGGGGTGTGGGGGGGACATGGTGAAGGGGTCTACAGCATCCAACTATGCAGATGGACAGCTACTGTAAAGGGGTTTTTGGGGGGGACGTGGTGTACTTGGTGATCATAATGTTCTTTTAGTGATTGTGGATTAATCATAACAAAAAAAATTTTTAAGTGCAATAAGGACATAGCTCTCAATTCTCAGAATAAAAGTACAGGTTCTTCAGAACTCCAATGAAAGGACACAGGGTTAAAAGAAGGGATGAAAACTGAAGACCACCAACGTGCTCCCTTACTGGAGACTCACTGGAGATCCAAGGACACAGACAATCTACAATATGAAGGGGCGGGGACAGATTACCTATACAAGTGAAAATAAGAAACAAACAAACAAATGAATTCTGTTTGAGTCCCCAGAGAGAGTCAGTAGAAAATAGCCCTATCTAGCCACCGTGAATTCTTTTTGTTTGATTTCAGCAGGGCTCAGGCATTGATTTAGTGGTGCAGCAAGTTCTTTCTCATTTCCTCTCACCTCAACAAATGAATTGCTGTAATAATATGCGTCTGGGCTTTTCAAATCATTGCTTTTTATGATGTTCACGAATGTAAAGTAGTAATAACCACCTAAGGAGGGAAGTTTGGACCCACAAATAAACACTTCTCTCCACAACACACTCTTTGTTCCCAACTGCTCCTGTCCAGAAATAGGTGTTCCTTTATATTTGTCCCTGCACCTATCAGCAGTGATCACGCCGATGTCCCTCAAACATGGTGGTGTGCAAAGAACCAAGTACACTTTTCTTTCGACAACCGGACCAGACGAAGGATACCTGTGGTCTTCAGGGATCACTTTCTCACTGAATGTGGCTAAATATAGTCACCAAGCGAGCAGGAAGTATAAGAGGACAGAGGACAGAGATACAGGTTCAAGTCCTTTCACCTCCATTTACTGGTTTTGTAAGCACACCCTGCTGAATCTGCCTGAAAGTGTTTCGGTGAACACAGTGCTATCCTTATGGCTTAGTTACCTTGCAAGATTTCTGGAAGCATAATGTAGGGAATAGACATAGGCTATGTTGTTAACTGTTCTGTACAGAAGGCTAGATAGGCAGACAAAAAGATGATTGATTCATAGATAGATAGGTAGACAGACGACAGGTGAAAGAGAGATAGATAGGTACATAGATTAATAGATGATAGACATCATAGATAGATGATAGGAAGATAGAAAGATAGATACATAGATAGATACATAGATACATAGATATACACATACATAGATACATAGATAGACAGACAGACCTTTAGATAGATAGATACAGATACATGTCGATTGACACAAAGCTATTGTTCATAACCAGGAGTTGAATGGTGAATAACATAGCTAAACTACAAACAAAAAGGAAGAATGAAATCCAGTTTAAAAAGTGCAGTAAGCAGCCTTAGAAGAAAACAAATACTACCATTTGCAATGACGTGGATGGAGCAAGACGGTAGTATGTTCAGAAAAATAGGGCAGGTGGATAAAGACAAGTACCAAGTGATTTCACTCATGTGAGGAGTATAACAACAAAGAAAAACTGAAGTAAAAAAACAGCAGCAGACTCACAGAACCCGAGAGTTGACTAAAAGTAACCAAAGGAAAAAGGACTGGGCAGGGTGAGTCTGAAGGGAGGGATAAGTGTGGGGAGAAAGAATGGGGGCATTAAGTTTAGCATTTATAATGCACGGGGTCGGGTGTGCATGGGGAGCACTGTACAACACAGAGAAGACTAGTAGAGATCATATAGCATCTTACTACTCACTGATGGTCAGTGACTGTAACGGGGACTTTTGGGGGGGACATGGTGAAGGGGTCTACAGCATCCAACTACGCTGATCGACAGTGACTGAAGAGGTTTTTTGGGGGGACTTGGTGAAGGGGGGAGCATAGTAAACATAATGTTCTTCACGTGATTGTAGATTAATGATAAAAAATATTCTTTAAGTGCAATAAGTGCACAGCTCTGAATCATCAGAATAAAAGGTCAGGCACTGAGTGCTGCAAACAAAAGACACAGGGATAAAAGAAGGGATGAAAACTCAAGACACCTACGTGCTTACTTACAGGAGACTCACTTGAGATCCAAGGACACAGACAAACTACAAGCCGAAGGTGTGTGGACAAGTACCCTACACGAGTGAAACGGAAATTCAAACAATCAAGCAAATGGATTCTGTTTGAGTCCCCAGAGACAGTCAGCAGAAAATAGCCCTATCTGGCCACCGTGAATTCTTTTTGTTTGGTTTCAACAGTTCCCAGCCATAGATTTAGTGGTGCAGCAACATACTTCTCATATTCTCTCAGCTCAACAACTGAGTTGCTGTTATAATAAGCATCTGGGCCTTTGAAATCAGTGGATTTTATGATGTTCACGAATGTGAAAATCTAATAACCACCTAAAGAGGGAAGTTTGGACACTCAAATGAACACGTCACTCCACAATACACTGTTAGCTCCCAACTGCTCCTGTCTAGAAATTGGTGTTCCTTTTTATTTGACCCTCCGTCCTATCGGCGGTGATCACGCTGATGTCCTTCAAACATGGTGGTGAGCGAAGCAACAAGTTTACTTTTCTGTCGACAACAGGCCCAGAGAAATGATACTTGAGATCTTCAGGGAGCACTTAGTCAATGAATGTGGCTAAATACAGACAGCAAGTTAGAAGGAGATGAAAGAGGACAGAGGATAGAGACACGGGTTCAAGTCCCAGCAAAACCATTTCCTGGTTTTGTAGGTACAGGCGGCCGACTCGAACTGCAAGTGTCTCGGTGAACCCAGTGATCCCTCTGCAGCCTAGATACTTTGCAGGATTTTTGGGAGCATAGTGTAGGAAAGTGCTATAGGGTATATGGTTAACTGTTCTGTACACATGGACAGATGGACAGACAAAAAGATGATTGAGTGAGTGATTGATAAATAGATAAACAGACAGATAGATAGATATAGGTACATATCGATTAACACAAATCTACTGCTCATAACAAGGAGAGCAATGGTGAAAGCACATAGCAAAACTACAAACAAAAAAGAAGAATGAAATCCAGTTTAAAAAGTGCAGTTAGCACCCATAAGAAGAAAACAAATCCTATCATTTGCAATAACGTGGATGGAGCCAGAGGGTATTACGCTCAGTCAAATAGACCAGGCGTAGAAATACATGTACCAAATGATTTTACTCATGTGTGGAGTATGATAACAAAGAAAAACTGAAGGAAAAGATAGCAGCAGACTCACAGAACCACAGAGTGGACTAACAGCTACCAAAGAGAAAGGGACTGGGTAGAGTTTGTGGGAAGGGAGTAATAAGTGCGGGGAAAAAGAATGGGGGCATTAGGATTAGCATGTATAACGTGTAGCGTGGGGTGTCATGGGTAGGGCTGTACAACACAGAGAAGACATGTAGTGATTCTACAGCATCTTAGTACATGCTGACGGAGAGCGGCTGTAACTGGGATTTGGGGTGACTTGGTGAAGAGGGTAGACAGAATAACATAATTTTCTGCATGTGATTGTATATTAATGAGAACAAAAAGAATTTCAAAGTGCAGTAAGAGCACAGCTCTCAAATATCAGAATAAAAGTACAGCCTTTGAGTGCTCCAATCAAAAGACACAGGGTAAGAAGAACTGATGAAAACTCAAGACCACCTACGTGCTCCCTTACTGGAGACTCACTTGAGATCCAAGGACACAGACAAACTACAAGCTGAAGGGGCGGGGACAGGTACCCTACACAAGTGAAACTGAGAAACAAAGAAAGAAATGGATTCTGTTTTGGACCCCAGAGAGAGTCAGTAGAAAATAGCCCTATCTAGCCACCGTGAATTCTTTTTGTTTGGTTTCAGCAGTGCTCAGGCATAGATTTAGTGGTGCAGCAACTTCCTTCTCATTTCCTCTCAAATCATCAAATGAATTGCTGTAATAATATGCGTCTGGGCATTTATAATCATTGCTTTTTATCATGTTCACGAATGTAAAGAAGTAATAACCACCTAAAGAGGGAAGTTTGGACACTCAAATAAACACTTCGCTTCACAACACACTCTTTGTTCCCAACTGCTCCTGTCCAGAAATAGGTGTTAATTCATATTTGTCCCTCAACCTATCAGCAGTGATCACGCCAATGTCCCTCAAACATGGTGGTGTGCAAAGGGCCAAGTACACTTTTCTGTCGACAACAGGCCCAGACGAAGGATACTTGTGGTCTTCAGGGATCACTTACTCACTGATTGTGGCTAAATAAAGTCACAAGCGAGCAGGAAGTATAAGAGGACAGAGGACAAAGATACGGGTTCAAGTCCTTTCACCTCCATTTACTGGTTTTGTTAGCACAGTCTGCTGACTCTACCTGAAAGCGTATCGGTGAACACAGTGCTCTCCTTATGGCTTATTTACCTTGCAAGATTTCTGGAAGCATAATGTAGGGAAGAGACATAGGCTATGTTGTTAACTGTTCTGTACATAAGGATAGATGGGAAGACAAAAAGATGATTGTTTCATAGATAGATAGGTAGACAGACGACAGGTGAAAGAGAGATAGATAGGTACATAGATTAATAGATGATAGACATCACAGATAGATGATAGGAAGATAGAAAGATAGATACATAGATAGATACATAGATACATAGATATACACATACATAGATACATAGCTAGACAGACAGACCTTTAGATAGATAGATACAGATACATGTCGATTGACACAAAGCTATTGTTCATAACCAGGAGTTGAATGGTGAATAACATAGCTAAACTACAAACAAAAAGGAAGAATGAAATCCAGTTTAAAAAGTGCAGTAAGCAGCCTTAGAAGAAAACAAATACTACCATTTGCAATGACGTGGATGGAGCAAGACGGTAGTATGTTCAGAAAAATAGGGCAGGCGGATAAAGGCAAGTACCAAGTGATTTCACTCATGTGAGGAGTATAACAACAAAGAAAAACTGAAGTAAAAAAACAGCAGCAGACTCACAGAACCCGAGAGTTGACTAAAAGTAACCAAAGGAAAAAGGACTGGGCAGGGTGAGTCTGAAGGGAGGGATAAGTGTGGGGAGAAAGAATGGGGGCATTAAGTTTAGCATTTATAATGCGCGGGGTCGGGTGTGCATGGGGAGCACTGTACAACACAGAGAAGACTAGTAGAGATCATATAGCATCTTACTACTCACTGATGGTCAGTGACTGTAACGGGGACTTTTGGGGGGGACATGGTGAAGGGGTCTACAGCATCCAACTACGCTGATCGACAGTGACTGAAGAGGTTTTTCGGGGGGACTTGGTGAAGGGGGGAGCATAGTAAACATAATGTTCTTCACGTGATTGTAGATTAATGATAAAAAATATTCTTTAAGTGCAATAAGTGCACAGCTCTGAATCATCAGAATAAAAGGTCAGGCACTGAGTGCTGCAAACAAAAGACACAGGGATAAAAGAAGGGATGAAAACTCAAGACACCTACGTGCTTACTTACAGGAGACTCACTTGAGATCCAAGGACACAGACAAACTACAAGCCGAAGGTGTGTGGACAAGTACCCTACACGAGTGAAACGGAAATTCAAACAATCAAGCAAATGGATTCTGTTTGAGTCCCCAGAGACAGTCAGCAGAAAATAGCCCTATCTGGCCACCGTGAATTCTTTTTGTTTGGTTTCAACAGTTCCCAGCCATAGATTTAGTGGTGCAGCAACATACTTCTCATATTCTCTCAGCTCAACAACTGAGTTGCTGTTATAATAAGCATCTGGGCCTTTGAAATCAGTGGATTTTATGATGTTCACGAATGTGAAAATCTAATAACCACCTAAAGAGGGAAGTTTGGACACTCAAATGAACACGTCACTCCACAATACACTGTTAGCTCCCAACTGCTCCTGTCTAGAAATTGGTGTTCCTTTTTATTTGACCCTCCGTCCTATCGGCGGTGATCACGCTGATGTCCTTCAAACATGGTGGTGAGCGAAGCAACAAGTTTACTTTTCTGTCGACAACAGGCCCAGAGAAATGATACTTGAGATCTTCAGGGAGCACTTAGTCAATGAATGTGGCTAAATACAGACAGCAAGTTAGAAGGAGATGAAAGAGGACAGAGGATAGAGACACGGGTTCAAGTCCCAGCAAAACCATTTCCTGGTTTTGTAGGTACAGGCGGCCGACTCGAACTGCAAGTGTCTCGGTGAACCCAGTGATCCCTCTGCAGCCTAGATACTTTGCAGGATTTTTGGGAGCATAGTGTAGGAAAGTGCTATAGGGTATATGGTTAACTGTTCTGTACACATGGACAGATGGACAGACAAAAAGATGATTGAGTGAGTGATTGATAAATAGATAAACAGACAGATAGATAGATATAGGTACATATCGATTAACACAAATCTACTGCTCATAACAAGGAGAGCAATGGTGAAAGCACATAGCAAAACTACAAACAAAAAAGAAGAATGAAATCCAGTTTAAAAAGTGCAGTTAGCACCCATAAGAAGAAAACAAATCCTATCATTTGCAATAACGTGGATGGAGCCAGAGGGTATTACGCTCAGTCAAATAGACCAGGCGTAGAAATACATGTACCAAATGATTTTACTCATGTGTGGAGTATGATAACAAAGAAAAACTGAAGGAAAAGATAGCAGCAGACTCACAGAACCACAGAGTGGACTAACAGCTACCAAAGAGAAAGGGACTGGGTAGAGTTTGTGGGAAGGGAGTAATAAGTGCGGGGAAAAAGAATGGGGGCATTAGGATTAGCATGTATAACGTGTAGCGTGGGGTGTCATGGGTAGGGCTGTACAACACAGAGAAGACATGTAGTGATTCTACAGCATCTTAGTACATGCTGACGGAGAGCGGCTGTAACTGGGATTTGGGGTGACTTGGTGAAGAGGGTAGACAGAATAACATAATTTTCTGCATGTGATTGTATATTAATGAGAACAAAAAGAATTTCAAAGTGCAGTAAGAGCACAGCTCTCAAATATCAGAATAAAAGTACAGCCTTTGAGTGCTCCAATCAAAAGACACAGGGTAAGAAGAACTGATGAAAACTCAAGACCACCTACGTGCTCCCTTACTGGAGACTCACTTGAGATCCAAGGACACAGACAAACTAGAAGCTGAAGGGGCGGGACAGGTACCCTACACAAGTGAAACTGAGAAACAAAGAAAGAAATGGATTCTGTTTTGGACCCCAGAGAGAGTCAGTAGAAAATAGCCCTATCTAGCCACCGTGAATTCTTTTTGTTTGGTTTCAGCAGTGCTCAGGCATAGATTTAGTGGTGCAGCAACTTCCTTCTCATTTCCTCTCAAATCATCAAATGAATTGCTGTAATAATATGCGTCTGGGCATTTATAATCATTGCTTTTTATCATGTTCACGAATGTAAAGAAGTAATAACCACCTAAAGAGGGAAGTTTGGACACTCAAATAAACACTTCGCTTCACAACACACTCTTTGTTCCCAACTGCTCCTGTCCAGAAATAGGTGTTAATTCATATTTGTCCCTCAACCTATCAGCAGTGATCACGCCAATGTCCCTCAAACATGGTGGTGTGCAAAGGGCCAAGTACACTTTTCTGTCGACAACAGGCCCAGACGAAGGATACTTGTGGTCTTCAGGGATCACTTACTCACTGATTGTGGCTAAATAAAGTCACAAGCGAGCAGGAAGTATAAGAGGACAGAGGACAAAGATACGGGTTCAAGTCCTTTCACCTCCATTTACTGGTTTTGTTAGCACAGTCTGCTGACTCTACCTGAAAGCGTATCGGTGAACACAGTGCTCTCCTTATGGCTTATTTACCTTGCAAGATTTCTGGAAGCATAATGTAGGGAAGAGACATAGGCTATGTTGTTAACTGTTCTGTACATAAGGATAGATGGGAAGACAAAAAGATGATTGTTTCATAGATAGATAGGTAGACAGACGACAGGTGAAAGAGAGATAGATAGGTACATAGATTAATAGATGATAGACATCACAGATAGATGATAGGAAGATAGAAAGATAGATACATAGATAGATACATAGATACATAGATATACACATACATAGATACATAGATAGACAGACAGACCTTTAGATAGATAGATACAGATACATGTCGATTGACACAAAGCTATTGTTCATAACCAGGAGTTGAATGGTGAATAACATAGCTAAACTACAAACAAAAAGGAAGAATGAAATCCAGTTTAAAAAGTGCAGTAAGCAGCCTTAGAAGAAAACAAATACTACCATTTGCAATGACGTGGATGGAGCAAGACGGTAGTATGTTCAGAAAAATAGGGCAGGCGGATAAAGGCAAGTACCAAGTGATTTCACTCATGTGAGGAGTATAACAACAAAGAAAAACTGAAGTAAAAAAACAGCAGCAGACTCACAGAACCCGAGAGTTGACTAAAAGTAACCAAAGGAAAAAGGACTGGGCAGGGTGAGTCTGAAGGGAGGGATAAGTGTGGGGAGAAAGAATGGGGGCATTAAGTTTAGCATTTATAATGCGCGGGGTCGGGTGTGCATGGGGAGCACTGTACAACACAGAGAAGACTAGTAGAGATCATATAGCATCTTACTACTCACTGATGGTCAGTGACTGTAACGGGGACTTTTGGGGGGGACATGGTGAAGGGGTCTACAGCATCCAACTACGCTGATCGACAGTGACTGAAGAGGTTTTTCGGGGGGACTTGGTGAAGGGGGGAGCATAGTAAACATAATGTTCTTCACGTGATTGTAGATTAATGATAAAAAATATTCTTTAAGTGCAATAAGTGCACAGCTCTGAATCATCAGAATAAAAGGTCAGGCACTGAGTGCTGCAAACAAAAGACACAGGGATAAAAGAAGGGATGAAAACTCAAGACACCTACGTGCTTACTTACAGGAGACTCACTTGAGATCCAAGGACACAGACAAACTACAAGCCGAAGGTGTGTGGACAAGTACCCTACACGAGTGAAACGGAAATTCAAACAATCAAGCAAATGGATTCTGTTTGAGTCCCCAGAGACAGTCAGCAGAAAATAGCCCTATCTGGCCACCGTGAATTCTTTTTGTTTGGTTTCAACAGTTCCCAGCCATAGATTTAGTGGTGCAGCAACATACTTCTCATATTCTCTCAGCTCAACAACTGAGTTGCTGTTATAATAAGCATCTGGGCCTTTGAAGTCAGTGGATTTTATGATGTTCACGAATGTGAAAATCTAATAACCACCTAAAGAGGGAAGTTTGGACACTCAAATAAACACGTCACTCCACAATACACTGTTAGCTCCCAACTGCTCCTGTCTAGAAATTGGTGTTCCTTTTTATTTGACCCTCCGTCCTATCAGCGGTGATCACGCTGATGTCCTTCAAACATGGTGGTGAGCGAAGCAACAAGTTTACTTTTCTGTCGACAACAGGCCCAGAGAAATGATACTTGAGATCTTCAGGGAGCACTTAGTCAATGAATGTGGCTAAATACAGACAGCAAGTTAGAAGGAGATGAAAGAGGACAGAGGATAGAGACACGGGTTCAAGTCCCAGCAAAACCATTTCCTGGTTTTGTAGGTACAGGCGGCCGACTCGAACTGCAAGTGTCTCGGTGAACCCAGTGATCCCTCTGCAGCCTAGATACTTTGCAGGATTTTTGGGAGCATAGTGTAGGAAAGTGCTATAGGGTATATGGTTAACTGTTCTGTACACATGGACAGATGGACAGACAAAAAGATGATTGAGTGAGTGATTGATAAATAGATAAACAGACAGATAGATAGATATAGGTACATATCGATTAACACAAATCTACTGCTCATAACAAGGAGAGCAATGGTGAAAGCACATAGCAAAACTACAAACAAAAAAGAAGAATGAAATCCAGTTTAAAAAGTGCAGTTAGCACCCTTAAGAAGAAAACAAATCCTATCATTTGCAATAACGTGGATGGAGCCAGAGGGTATTACGCTCAGTCAAATAGACCAGGCGTAGAAATACATGTACCAAATGATTTTACTCATGTGTGGAGTATGATAACAAAGAAAAACTGAAGGAAAAGATAGCAGCAGACTCACAGAACCACAGAGTGGACTAACAGCTACCAAAGAGAAAGGGACTGGGTAGAGTTTGTGGGAAGGGAGTAATAAGTGCGGGGAAAAAGAATGGGGGCATTAGGATTAGCATGTATAACGTGTAGCGTGGGGTGTCATGGGTAGGGCTGTACAACACAGAGAAGACATGTAGTGATTCTACAGCATCTTAGTACATGCTGACGGAGAGCGGCTGTAACTGGGATTTGGGGTGACTTGGTGAAGAGGGTAGACAGAATAACATAATTTTCTGCATGTGATTGTATATTAATGAGAACAAAAAGAATTTCAAAGTGCAGTAAGAGCACAGCTCTCAAATATCAGAATAAAAGTACAGCCTTTGAGTGCTCCAATCAAAAGACACAGGGTAAGAAGAACTGATGAAAACTCAAGACCACCTACGTGCTCCCTTACTGGAGACTCACTTGAGATCCAAGGACACAGACAAACTACAAGCTGAAGGGGCGGGGACAGGTACCCTACACAAGTGAAACTGAGAAACAAAGAAAGAAATGGATTCTGTTTTGGACCCCAGAGAGAGTCAGTAGAAAATAGCCCTATCTAGCCACCGTGAATTCTTTTTGTTTGGTTTCAGCAGTGCTCAGGCATAGATTTAGTGGTGCAGCAACTTCCTTCTCATTTCCTCTCAAATCATCAAATGAATTGCTGTAATAATATGCGTCTGGGCATTTATAATCATTGCTTTTTATCATGTTCACGAATGTAAAGAAGTAATAACCACCTAAAGAGGGAAGTTTGGACACTCAAATAAACACTTCACTTCACAACACACTCTTTGTTCCCAACTTCTCCTGTCCAGAAATAGGTGTTAATTCATATTTGTCCCTCAACCTATCAGCAGTGATCACGCCAATGTCCCTCAAACATGGTGGTGTGCAAAGGGCCAAGTACACTTTTCTGTCGACAACAGGCCCAGACGAAGGATACTTGTGGTCTTCAGGGATCACTTACTCACTGATTGTGGCTAAATAAAGTCACAAGCGAGCAGGAAGTATAAGAGGACAGAGGACAAAGATACGGGTTCAAGTCCTTTCACCTCCATTTACTGGTTTTGTTAGCACAGTCTGCTGACTCTACCTGAAAGCGTATCGGTGAACACAGTGCTCTCCTTATGGCTTATTTACCTTGCAAGATTTCTGGAAGCATAATGTAGGGAAGAGACATAGGCTATGTTGTTAACTGTTCTGTACATAAGGATAGATGGGAAGACAAAAAGATGATTGTTTCATAGATAGATAGGTAGACAGACGACAGGTGAAAGAGAGATAGATAGGTACATAGATTAATAGATGATAGACATCACAGATAGATGATAGGAAGATAGAAAGATAGATACATAGATAGATACATAGATACATAGATATACACATACATAGATACATAGATAGACAGACAGACCTTTAGATAGATAGATACAGATACATGTCGATTGACACAAAGCTATTGTTCATAACCAGGAGTTGAATGGTGAATAACATAGCTAAACTACAAACAAAAAGGAAGAATGAAATCCAGTTTAAAAAGTGCAGTAAGCAGCCTTAGAAGAAAACAAATACTACCATTTGCAATGACGTGGATGGAGCAAGACGGTAGTATGTTCAGAAAAATAGGGCAGGCGGATAAAGGCAAGTACCAAGTGATTTCACTCATGTGAGGAGTATAACAACAAAGAAAAACTGAAGTAAAAAAACAGCAGCAGACTCACAGAACCCGAGAGTTGACTAAAAGTAACCAAAGGAAAAAGGACTGGGCAGGGTGAGTCTGAAGGGAGGGATAAGTGTGGGGAGAAAGAATGGGGGCATTAAGTTTAGCATTTATAATGCGCGGGGTCGGGTGTGCATGGGGAGCACTGTACAACACAGAGAAGACTAGTAGAGATCATATAGCATCTTACTACTCACTGATGGTCAGTGACTGTAACGGGGACTTTTGGGGGGGACATGGTGAAGGGGTCTACAGCATCCAACTACGCTGATCGACAGTGACTGAAGAGGTTTTTTGGGGGGACTTGGTGAAGGGGGGAGCATAGTAAACATAATGTTCTTCACGTGATTGTAGATTAATGATAAAAAATATTCTTTAAGTGCAATAAGTGCACAGCTCTGAATCATCAGAATAAAAGGTCAGGCACTGAGTGCTGCAAACAAAAGACACAGGGATAAAAGAAGGGATGAAAACTCAAGACACCTACGTGCTTACTTACAGGAGACTCACTTGAGATCCAAGGACACAGACAAACTACAAGCCGAAGGTGTGTGGACAAGTACCCTACACGAGTGAAACGGAAATTCAAACAATCAAGCAAATGGATTCTGTTTGAGTCCCCAGAGACAGTCAGCAGAAAATAGCCCTATCTGGCCACCGTGAATTCTTTTTGTTTGGTTTCAACAGTTCCCAGCCATAGATTTAGTGGTGCAGCAACATACTTCTCATATTCTCTCAGCTCAACAACTGAGTTGCTGTTATAATAAGCATCTGGGCCTTTGAAGTCAGTGGATTTTATGATGTTCACGAATGTGAAAATCTAATAACCACCTAAAGAGGGAAGTTTGGACACTCAAATGAACACGTCACTCCACAATACACTGTTAGCTCCCAACTGCTCCTGTCTAGAAATTGGTGTTCCTTTTTATTTGACCCTCCGTCCTATCGGCGGTGATCACGCTGATGTCCTTCAAACATGGTGGTGAGCGAAGCAACAAGTTTACTTTTCTGTCGACAACAGGCCCAGAGAAATGATACTTGAGATCTTCAGGGAGCACTTAGTCAATGAATGTGGCTAAATACAGACAGCAAGTTAGAAGGAGATGAAAGAGGACAGAGGATAGAGACACGGGTTCAAGTCCCAGCAAAACCATTTCCTGGTTTTGTAGGTACAGGCGGCCGACTCGAACTGCAAGTGTCTCGGTGAACCCAGTGATCCCTCTGCAGCCTAGATACTTTGCAGGATTTTTGGGAGCATAGTGTAGGAAAGTGCTATAGGGTATATGGTTAACTGTTCTGTACACATGGACAGATGGACAGACAAAAAGATGATTGAGTGAGTGATTGATAAATAGATAAACAGACAGATAGATAGATATAGGTACATATCGATTAACACAAATCTACTGCTCATAACAAGGAGAGCAATGGTGAAAGCACATAGCAAAACTACAAACAAAAAAGAAGAATGAAATCCAGTTTAAAAAGTGCAGTTAGCACCCATAAGAAGAAAACAAATCCTATCATTTGCAATAACGTGGATGGAGCCAGAGGGTATTACGCTCAGTCAAATAGACCAGGCGTAGAAATACATGTACCAAATGATTTTACTCATGTGTGGAGTATGATAACAAAGAAAAACTGAAGGAAAAGATAGCAGCAGACTCACAGAACCACAGAGTGGACTAACAGCTACCAAAGAGAAAGGGACTGGGTAGAGTTTGTGGGAAGGGAGTAATAAGTGCGGGGAAAAAGAATGGGGGCATTAGGATTAGCATGTATAACGTGTAGCGTGGGGTGTCATGGGTAGGGCTGTACAACACAGAGAAGACATGTAGTGATTCTACAGCATCTTAGTACATGCTGACGGAGAGCGGCTGTAACTGGGATTTGGGGTGACTTGGTGAAGAGGGTAGACAGAATAACATAATTTTCTGCATGTGATTGTATATTAATGAGAACAAAAAGAATTTCAAAGTGCAGTAAGAGCACAGCTCTCAAATATCAGAATAAAAGTACAGCCTTTGAGTGCTCCAATCAAAAGACACAGGGTAAGAAGAACTGATGAAAACTCAAGACCACCTACGTGCTCCCTTACTGGAGACTCACTTGAGATCCAAGGACACAGACAAACTACAAGCTGAATGGGCGGGGACAGGTACCCTACACAAGTGAAACTGAGAAACAAAGAAAGAAATGGATTCTGTTTTGGACCCCAGAGAGAGTCAGTAGAAAATAGCCCTATCTAGCCACCGTGAATTCTTTTTGTTTGGTTTCAGCAGTGCTCAGGCATAGATTTAGTGGTGCAGCAACTTCCTTCTCATTTCCTCTCAAATCATCAAATGAATTGCTGTAATAATATGCGTCTGGGCATTTATAATCATTGCTTTTTATCATGTTCACGAATGTAAAGAAGTAATAACCACCTAAAGAGGGAAGTTTGGACACTCAAATAAACACTTCACTTCACAACACACTCTTTGTTCCCAACTGCTCCTGTCCAGAAATAGGTGTTAATTCATATTTGTCCCTCAACCTATCAGCAGTGATCACGCCAATGTCCCTCAAACATGGTGGTGTGCAAAGGGCCAAGTACACTTTTCTGTCGACAACAGGCCCAGACGAAGGATACTTGTGGTCTTCAGGGATCACTTACTCACTGATTGTGGCTAAATAAAGTCACAAGCGAGCAGGAAGTATAAGAGGACAGAGGACAAAGATACGGGTTCAAGTCCTTTCACCTCCATTTACTGGTTTTGTTAGCACAGTCTGCTGACTCTACCTGAAAGCGTATCGGTGAACACAGTGCTCTCCTTATGGCTTATTTACCTTGCAAGATTTCTGGAAGCATAATGTAGGGAAGAGACATAGGCTATGTTGTTAACTGTTCTGTACATAAGGATAGATGGGAAGACAAAAAGATGATTGTTTCATAGTTAGATAGGTAGACAGACGACAGGTGAAAGAGAGATAGATAGGTACATAGATTAATAGATGATAGACATCACAGATAGATGATAGGAAGATAGAAAGATAGATACATAGATAGATACATAGATACATAGATATACACATACATAGATACATAGATAGACAGACAGACCTTTAGATAGATAGATACAGATACATGTCGATTGACACAAAGCTATTGTTCATAACCAGGAGTTGAATGGTGAATAACATAGCTAAACTACAAACAAAAAGGAAGAATGAAATCCAGTTTAAAAAGTGCAGTAAGCAGCCTTAGAAGAAAACAAATACTACCATTTGCAATGACGTGGATGGAGCAAGACGGTAGTATGTTCAGAAAAATAGGGCAGGCGGATAAAGGCAAGTACCAAGTGATTTCACTCATGTGAGGAGTATAACAACAAAGAAAAACTGAAGTAAAAAAACAGCAGCAGACTCACAGAACCCGAGAGTTTTATAAAAGTAACCAAAGGAAAAAGGACTGGGCAGGGTGAGTCTGAAGGGAGGGATAAGTGTGGGGAGAAAGAATGGGGGCATTAAGTTTAGCATTTATAATGCACGGGGTCGGGTGTGCATGGGGAGCACTGTACAACACAGAGAAGACTAGTAGAGATCATATAGCATCTTACTACTCACTGATGGTCAGTGACTGTAACGGGGACTTTTGGGGGGGACATGGTGAAGGGGTCTACAGCATCCAACTACGCTGATCGACAGTGACTGAAGAGGTTTTTCGGGGGGACTTGGTGAAGGGGGGAGCATAGTAAACATAATGTTCTTCACGTGATTGTAGATTAATGATAAAAAATATTCTTTAAGTGCAATAAGTGCACAGCTCTGAATCATCAGAATAAAAGGTCAGGCACTGAGTGCTGCAAACAAAAGACACAGGGATAAAAGAAGGGATGAAAACTCAAGACACCTACGTGCTTACTTACAGGAGACTCACTTGAGATCCAAGGACACAGACAAACTACAAGCCGAAGGTGTGTGGACAAGTACCCTACACGAGTGAAACGGAAATTCAAACAATCAAGCAAATGGATTCTGTTTGAGTCCCCAGAGACAGTCAGCAGAAAATAGCCCTATCTGGCCACCGTGAATTCTTTTTGTTTGGTTTCAACAGTTCCCAGCCATAGATTTAGTGGTGCAGCAACATACTTCTCATATTCTCTCAGCTCAACAACTGAGTTGCTGTTATAATAAGCATCTGGGCCTTTGAAATCAGTGGATTTTATGATGTTCACGAATGTGAAAATCTAATAACCACCTAAAGAGGGAAGTTTGGACACTCAAATGAACACGTCACTCCACAATACACTGTTAGCTCCCAACTGCTCCTGTCTAGAAATTGGTGTTCCTTTTTATTTGACCCTCCGTCCTATCGGCGGTGATCACGCTGATGTCCTTCAAACATGGTGGTGAGCGAAGCAACAAGTTTACTTTTCTGTCGACAACAGGCCCAGAGAAATGATACTTGAGATCTTCAGGGAGCACTTAGTCAATGAATGTGGCTAAATACAGACAGCAAGTTAGAAGGAGATGAAAGAGGACAGAGGATAGAGACACGGGTTCAAGTCCCAGCAAAACCATTTCCTGGTTTTGTAGGTACAGGCGGCCGACTCGAACTGCAAGTGTCTCGGTGAACCCAGTGATCCCTCTGCAGCCTAGATACTTTGCAGGATTTTTGGGAGCATAGTGTAGGAAAGTGCTATAGGGTATATGGTTAACTGTTCTGTACACATGGACAGATGGACAGACAAAAAGATGATTGAGTGAGTGATTGATAAATAGATAAACAGACAGATAGATAGATATAGGTACATATCGATTAACACAAATCTACTGCTCATAACAAGGAGAGCAATGGTGAAAGCACATAGCAAAACTACAAACAAAGAAGAAGAATGAAATCCAGTTTAAAAAGTGCAGTTAGCACCCATAAGAAGAAAACAAATCCTATCATTTGCAATAACGTGGATGGAGCCAGAGGGTATTACGCTCAGTCAAATAGACCAGGCGTAGAAATACATGTACCAAATGATTTTACTCATGTGTGGAGTATGATAACAAAGAAAAACTGAAGGAAAAGATAGCAGCAGACTCACAGAACCACAGAGTGGACTAACAGCTACCAAAGAGAAAGGGACTGGGTAGAGTTTGTGGGAAGGGAGTAATAAGTGCGGGGAAAAAGAATGGGGGCATTAGGATTAGCATGTATAACGTGTAGCGTGGGGTGTCATGGGTAGGGCTGTACAACACAGAGAAGACATGTAGTGATTCTACAGCATCTTAGTACATGCTGACGGAGAGCGGCTGTAACTGGGATTTGGGGTGACTTGGTGAAGAGGGTAGACAGAATAACATAATTTTCTGCATGTGATTGTATATTAATGAGAACAAAAAGAATTTCAAAGTGCAGTAAGAGCACAGCTCTCAAATATCAGAATAAAAGTACAGCCTTTGAGTGCTCCAATCAAAAGACACAGGGTAAGAAGAACTGATGAAAACTCAAGACCACCTACGTGCTCCCTTACTGGAGACTCACTTGAGATCCAAGGACACAGACAAACTACAAGCTGAAGGGGCGGGGACAGGTACCCTACACAAGTGAAACTGAGAAACAAAGAAAGAAATGGATTCTGTTTTGGACCCCAGAGAGAGTCAGTAGAAAATAGCCCTATCTAGCCACCGTGAATTCTTTTTGTTTGGTTTCAGCAGTGCTCAGGCATAGATTTAGTGGTGCAGCAACTTCCTTCTCATTTCCTCTCAAATCATCAAATGAATTGCTGTAATAATATGCGTCTTGGCATTTATAATCATTGCTTTTTATCATGTTCACGAATGTAAAGAAGTAATAACCACCTAAAGAGGGAAGTTTGGACACTCAAATAAACACTTCGCTTCACAACACACTCTTTGTTCCCAACTGCTCCTGTCCAGAAATAGGTGTTAATTCATATTTGTCCCTCAACCTATCAGCAGTGATCACGCCAATGTCCCTCAAACATGGTGGTGTGCAAAGGGCCAAGTACACTTTTCTGTCGACAACAGGCCCAGACGAAGGATACTTGTGGTCTTCAGGGATCACTTACTCACTGATTGTGGCTAAATAAAGTCACAAGCGAGCAGGAAGTATAAGAGGACAGAGGACAAAGATACGGGTTCAAGTCCTTTCACCTCCATTTACTGGTTTTGTTAGCACAGTCTGCTGACTCTACCTGAAAGCGTATCGGTGAACACAGTGCTCTCCTTATGGCTTATTTACCTTGCAAGATTTCTGGAAGCATAATGTAGGGAAGAGACATAGGCTATGTTGTTAACTGTTCTGTACATAAGGATAGATGGGAAGACAAAAAGATGATTGTTTCATAGTTAGATAGGTAGACAGACGACAGGTGAAAGAGAGATAGATAGGTACATAGATTAATAGATGATAGACATCACAGATAGATGATAGGAAGATAGAAAGATAGATACATAGATAGATACATAGATACATAGATATACACATACATAGATACATAGATAGACAGACAGACCTTTAGATAGATAGATACAGATACATGTCGATTGACACAAAGCTATTGTTCATAACCAGGAGTTGAATGGTGAATAACATAGCTAAACTACAAACAAAAAGGAAGAATGAAATCCAGTTTAAAAAGTGCAGTAAGCAGCCTTAGAAGAAAACAAATACTACCATTTGCAATGACGTGGATGGAGCAAGACGGTAGTATGTTCAGAAAAATAGGGCAGGCGGATAAAGGCAAGTACCAAGTGATTTCACTCATGTGAGGAGTATAACAACAAAGAAAAACTGAAGTAAAAAAACAGCAGCAGACTCACAGAAATCGAGAGTTTTATAAAAGTAACCAAAGGAAAAAGGACTGGGCAGGGTGAGTCTGAAGGGAGGGATAAGTGTGGGGAGAAAGAATGGGGGCATTAAGTTTAGCATTTATAATGAGTGTGGTCGGGTGTGCATGGGGAGCACTGTACAACACAGAGAAGACTAGTAGAGATCATATAGCATCTTACTACTCACTGATGGTCAGTGACTGTAACGGGGACTTTTGGGGGGGACATGGTGAAGGGGTCTACAGCATCCAACTACGCTGATCGACAGTGACTGAAGAGGTTTTTCGGGGGGACTTGGTGAAGGGGGGAGCATAGTAAACATAATGTTCTTCACGTGATTGTAGATTAATGATAAAAAATATTCTTTAAGTGCAATAAGTGCACAGCTCTGAATCATCAGAATAAAAGGTCAGGCACTGAGTGCTGCAAACAAAAGACACAGGGATAAAAGAAGGGATGAAAACTCAAGACACCTACGTGCTTACTTACAGGAGACTCACTTGAGATCCAAGGACACAGACAAACTACAAGCTGAAGGTGTGTGGACAAGTACCCTACACGAGTGAAACGGAAATTCAAACAATCAAGCAAATGGATTCTGTTTGAGTCCCCAGAGACAGTCAGCAGAAAATAGCCCTATCTGGCCACCGTGAATTCTTTTTGTTTGGTTTCAACAGTTCCCAGCCATAGATTTAGTGGTGCAGCAACATACTTCTCATATTCTCTCAGCTCAACAACTGAGTTGCTGTTATAATAAGCATCTGGGCCTTTGAAATCAGTGGATTTTATGATGTTCACGAATGTGAAAATCTAATAACCACCTAAAGAGGGAAGTTTGGACACTCAAATGAACACGTCACTCCACAATACACTGTTAGCTCCCAACTGCTCCTGTCTAGAAATTGGTGTTCCTTTTTATTTGACCCTCCGTCCTATCGGCGGTGATCACGCTGATGTCCTTCAAACATGGTGGTGAGCGAAGCAACAAGTTTACTTTTCTGTCGACAACAGGCCCAGAGAAATGATACTTGAGATCTTCAGGGAGCACTTAGTCAATGAATGTGGCTAAATACAGACAGCAAGTTAGAAGGAGATGAAAGAGGACAGAGGATAGAGACACGGGTTCAAGTCCCAGCAAAACCATTTCCTGGTTTTGTAGGTACAGGCGGCCGACTCGAACTGCAAGTGTCTCGGTGAACCCAGTGATCCCTCTGCAGCCTAGATACTTTGCAGGATTTTTGGGAGCATAGTGTAGGAAAGTGCTATAGGGTATATGGTTAACTGTTCTGTACACATGGACAGATGGACAGACAAAAAGATGATTGAGTGAGTGATTGATAAATAGATAAACAGACAGATAGATAGATATAGGTACATATCGATTAACACAAATCTACTGCTCATAACAAGGAGAGCAATGGTGAAAGCACATAGCAAAACTACAAACAAAGAAGAAGAATGAAATCCAGTTTAAAAAGTGCAGTTAGCACCCATAAGAAGAAAACAAATCCTATCATTTGCAATAACGTGGATGGAGCCAGAGGGTATTACGCTCAGTCAAATAGACCAGGCGTAGAAATACATGTACCAAATGATTTTACTCATGTGTGGAGTATGATAACAAAGAAAAACTGAAGGAAAAGATAGCAGCAGACTCACAGAACCACAGAGTGGACTAACAGCTACCAAAGAGAAAGGGACTGGGTAGAGTTTGTGGGAAGGGAGTAATAAGTGCGGGGAAAAAGAATGGGGGCATTAGGATTAGCATGTATAACGTGTAGCGTGGGGTGTCATGGGTAGGGCTGTACAACACAGAGAAGACATGTAGTGATTCTACAGCATCTTAGTACATGCTGACGGAGAGCGGCTGTAACTGGGATTTGGGGTGACTTGGTGAAGAGGGTAGACAGAATAACATAATTTTCTGCATGTGATTGTATATTAATGAGAACAAAAAGAATTTCAAAGTGCAGTAAGAGCACAGCTCTCAAATATCAGAATAAAAGTACAGCCTTTGAGTGCTCCAATCAAAAGACACAGGGTAAGAAGAACTGATGAAAACTCAAGACCACCTACGTGCTCCCTTACTGGAGACTCACTTGAGATCCAAGGACACAGACAAACTACAAGCTGAAGGGGCGGGGACAGGTACCCTACACAAGTGAAACTGAGAAACAAAGAAAGAAATGGATTCTGTTTTGGACCCCAGAGAGAGTCAGTAGAAAATAGCCCTATCTAGCCACCGTGAATTCTTTTTGTTTGGTTTCAGCAGTGCTCAGGCATAGATTTAGTGGTGCAGCAACTTCCTTCTCATTTCCTCTCAAATCATCAAATGAATTGCTGTAATAATATGCGTCTTGGCATTTATAATCATTGCTTTTTATCATGTTCACGAATGTAAAGAAGTAATAACCACCTAAAGAGGGAAGTTTGGACACTCAAATAAACACTTCGCTTCACAACACACTCTTTGTTCCCAACTGCTCCTGTCCAGAAATAGGTGTTAATTCATATTTGTCCCTCAACCTATCAGCAGTGATCACGCCAATGTCCCTCAAACATGGTGGTGTGCAAAGGGCCAAGTACACTTTTCTGTCGACAACAGGCCCAGACGAAGGATACTTGTGGTCTTCAGGGATCACTTACTCACTGATTGTGGCTAAATAAAGTCACAAGCGAGCAGGAAGTATAAGAGGACAGAGGACAAAGATACGGGTTCAAGTCCTTTCACCTCCATTTACTGGTTTTGTTAGCACAGTCTGCTGACTCTACCTGAAAGCGTATCGGTGAACACAGTGCTCTCCTTATGGCTTATTTACCTTGCAAGATTTCTGGAAGCATAATGTAGGGAAGAGACATAGGCTATGTTGTTAACTGTTCTGTACATAAGGATAGATGGGAAGACAAAAAGATGATTGTTTCATAGTTAGATAGGTAGACAGACGACAGGTGAAAGAGAGATAGATAGGTACATAGATTAATAGATGATAGACATCACAGATAGATGATAGGAAGATAGAAAGATAGATACATAGATAGATACATAGATACATAGATATACACATACATAGATACATAGATAGACAGACAGACCTTTAGATAGATAGATACAGATACATGTCGATTGACACAAAGCTATTGTTCATAACCAGGAGTTGAATGGTGAATAACATAGCTAAACTACAAACAAAAAGGAAGAATGAAATCCAGTTTAAAAAGTGCAGTAAGCAGCCTTAGAAGAAAACAAATACTACCATTTGCAATGACGTGGATGGAGCAAGACGGTAGTATGTTCAGAAAAATAGGGCAGGCGGATAAAGGCAAGTACCAAGTGATTTCACTCATGTGAGGAGTATAACAACAAAGAAAAACTGAAGTAAAAAAACAGCAGCAGACTCACAGAACCCGAGAGTTTTATAAAAGTAACCAAAGGAAAAAGGACTGGGCAGGGTGAGTCTGAAGGGAGGGATAAGTGTGGGGAGAAAGAATGGGGGCATTAAGTTTAGCATTTATAATGAGTGTGGTCGGGTGTGCATGGGGAGCACTGTACAACACAGAGAAGACTAGTAGAGATCATATAGCATCTTACTACTCACTGATGGTCAGTGACTGTAACGGGGACTTTTGGGGGGGACATGGTGAAGGGGTCTACAGCATCCAACTACGCTGATCGACAGTGACTGAAGAGGTTTTTCGGGGGGACTTGGTGAAGGGGGGAGCATAGTAAACATAATGTTCTTCACGTGATTGTAGATTAATGATAAAAAATATTCTTTAAGTGCAATAAGTGCACAGCTCTGAATCATCAGAATAAAAGGTCAGGCACTGAGTGCTGCAAACAAAAGACACAGGGATAAAAGAAGGGATGAAAACTCAAGACACCTACGTGCTTACTTACAGGAGACTCACTTGAGATCCAAGGACACAGACAAACTACAAGCTGAAGGTGTGTGGACAAGTACCCTACACGAGTGAAACGGAAATTCAAACAATCAAGCAAATGGATTCTGTTTGAGTCCCCAGAGACAGTCAGCAGAAAATAGCCCTATCTGGCCACCGTGAATTCTTTTTGTTTGGTTTCAACAGTTCCCAGCCATAGATTTAGTGGTGCAGCAACATACTTCTCATATTCTCTCAGCTCAACAACTGAGTTGCTGTTATAATAAGCATCTGGGCCTTTGAAATCAGTGGATTTTATGATGTTCACGAATGTGAAAATCTAATAACCACCTAAAGAGGGAAGTTTGGACACTCAAATGAACACGTCACTCCACAATACACTGTTAGCTCCCAACTGCTCCTGTCTAGAAATTGGTGTTCCTTTTTATTTGACCCTCCGTCCTATCGGCGGTGATCACGCTGATGTCCTTCAAACATGGTGGTGAGCGAAGCAACAAGTTTACTTTTCTGTCGACAACAGGCCCAGAGAAATGATACTTGAGATCTTCAGGGAGCACTTAGTCAATGAATGTGGCTAAATACAGACAGCAAGTTAGAAGGAGATGAAAGAGGACAGAGGATAGAGACACGGGTTCAAGTCCCAGCAAAACCATTTCCTGGTTTTGTAGGTACAGGCGGCCGACTCGAACTGCAAGTGTCTCGGTGAACCCAGTGATCCCTCTGCAGCCTAGATACTTTGCAGGATTTTTGGGAGCATAGTGTAGGAAAGTGCTATAGGGTATATGGTTAACTGTTCTGTACACATGGACAGATGGACAGACAAAAAGATGATTGAGTGAGTGATTGATAAATAGATAAACAGACAGATAGATAGATATAGGTACATATCGATTAACACAAATCTACTGCTCATAACAAGGAGAGCAATGGTGAAAGCACATAGCAAAACTACAAACAAAAAAGAAGAATGAAATCCAGTTTAAAAAGTGCAGTTAGCACCCATAAGAAGAAAACAAATCCTATCATTTGCAATAACGTGGATGGAGCCAGAGGGTATTACGCTCAGTCAAATAGACCAGGCGTAGAAATACATGTACCAAATGATTTTACTCATGTGTGGAGTATGATAACAAAGAAAAACTGAAGGAAAAGATAGCAGCAGACTCACAGAACCACAGAGTGGACTAACAGCTACCAAAGAGAAAGGGACTGGGTAGAGTTTGTGGGAAGGGAGTAATAAGTGCGGGGAAAAAGAATGGGGGCATTAGGATTAGCATGTATAACGTGTAGCGTGGGGTGTCATGGGTAGGGCTGTACAACACAGAGAAGACATGTAGTGATTCTACAGCATCTTAGTACATGCTGACGGAGAGCGGCTGTAACTGGGATTTGGGGTGACTTGGTGAAGAGGGTAGACAGAATAACATAATTTTCTGCATGTGATTGTATATTAATGAGAACAAAAAGAATTTCAAAGTGCAGTAAGAGCACAGCTCTCAAATATCAGAATAAAAGTACAGCCTTTGAGTGCTCCAATCAAAAGACACAGGGTAAGAAGAACTGATGAAAACTCAAGACCACCTACGTGCTCCCTTACTGGAGACTCACTTGAGATCCAAGGACACAGACAAACTACAAGCTGAAGGGGCGGGGACAGGTACCCTACACAAGTGAAACTGAGAAACAAAGAAAGAAATGGATTCTGTTTTGGACCCCAGAGAGAGTCAGTAGAAAATAGCCCTATCTAGCCACCGTGAATTCTTTTTGTTTGGTTTCAGCAGTGCTCAGGCATAGATTTAGTGGTGCAGCAACTTCCTTCTCATTTCCTCTCAAATCATCAAATGAATTGCTGTAATAATATGCGTCTTGGCATTTATAATCATTGCTTTTTATCATGTTCACGAATGTAAAGAAGTAATAACCACCTAAAGAGGGAAGTTTGGACACTCAAATAAACACTTCGCTTCACAACACACTCTTTGTTCCCAACTGCTCCTGTCCAGAAATAGGTGTTAATTCATATTTGTCCCTCAACCTATCAGCAGTGATCACGCCAATGTCCCTCAAACATGGTGGTGTGCAAAGGGCCAAGTACACTTTTCTGTCGACAACAGGCCCAGACGAAGGATACTTGTGGTCTTCAGGGATCACTTACTCACTGATTGTGGCTAAATAAAGTCACAAGCGAGCAGGAAGTATAAGAGGACAGAGGACAAAGATACGGGTTCAAGTCCTTTCACCTCCATTTACTGGTTTTGTTAGCACAGTCTGCTGACTCTACCTGAAAGCGTATCGGTGAACACAGTGCTCTCCTTATGGCTTATTTACCTTGCAAGATTTCTGGAAGCATAATGTAGGGAAGAGACATAGGCTATGTTGTTAACTGTTCTGTACATAAGGATAGATGGGAAGACAAAAAGATGATTGTTTCATAGTTAGATAGGTAGACAGACGACAGGTGAAAGAGAGATAGATAGGTACATAGATTAATAGATGATAGACATCACAGATAGATGATAGGAAGATAGAAAGATAGATACATAGATAGATACATAGATACATAGATATACACATACATAGATACATAGATAGACAGACAGACCTTTAGATAGATAGATACAGATACATGTCGATTGACACAAAGCTATTGTTCATAACCAGGAGTTGAATGGTGAATAACATAGCTAAACTACAAACAAAAAGGAAGAATGAAATCCAGTTTAAAAAGTGCAGTAAGCAGCCTTAGAAGAAAACAAATACTACCATTTGCAATGACGTGGATGGAGCAAGACGGTAGTATGTTCAGAAAAATAGGGCAGGCGGATAAAGGCAAGTACCAAGTGATTTCACTCATGTGAGGAGTATAACAACAAAGAAAAACTGAAGTAAAAAAACAGCAGCAGACTCACAGAACCCGAGAGTTTTATAAAAGTAACCAAAGGAAAAAGGACTGGGCAGGGTGAGTCTGAAGGGAGGGATAAGTGTGGGGAGAAAGAATGGGGGCATTAAGTTTAGCATTTATAATGAGTGTGGTCGGGTGTGCATGGGGAGCACTGTACAACACAGAGAAGACTAGTAGAGATCATATAGCATCTTACTACTCACTGATGGTCAGTGACTGTAACGGGGACTTTTGGGGGGGACATGGTGAAGGGGTCTACAGCATCCAACTACGCTGATCGACAGTGACTGAAGAGGTTTTTCGGGGGGACTTGGTGAAGGGGGGAGCATAGTAAACATAATGTTCTTCACGTGATTGTAGATTAATGATAAAAAATATTCTTTAAGTGCAATAAGTGCACAGCTCTGAATCATCAGAATAAAAGGTCAGGCACTGAGTGCTGCAAACAAAAGACACAGGGATAAAAGAAGGGATGAAAACTCAAGACACCTACGTGCTTACTTACAGGAGACTCACTTGAGATCCAAGGACACAGACAAACTACAAGCTGAAGGTGTGTGGACAAGTACCCTACACGAGTGAAACGGAAATTCAAACAATCAAGCAAATGGATTCTGTTTGAGTCCCCAGAGACAGTCAGCAGAAAATAGCCCTATCTGGCCACCGTGAATTCTTTTTGTTTGGTTTCAACAGTTCCCAGCCATAGATTTAGTGGTGCAGCAACATACTTCTCATATTCTCTCAGCTCAACAACTGAGTTGCTGTTATAATAAGCATCTGGGCCTTTGAAATCAGTGGATTTTATGATGTTCACGAATGTGAAAATCTAATAACCACCTAAAGAGGGAAGTTTGGACACTCAAATGAACACGTCACTCCACAATACACTGTTAGCTCCCAACTGCTCCTGTCTAGAAATTGGTGTTCCTTTTTATTTGACCCTCCGTCCTATCGGCGGTGATCACGCTGATGTCCTTCAAACATGGTGGTGAGCGAAGCAACAAGTTTACTTTTCTGTCGACAACAGGCCCAGAGAAATGATACTTGAGATCTTCAGGGAGCACTTAGTCAATGAATGTGGCTAAATACAGACAGCAAGTTAGAAGGAGATGAAAGAGGACAGAGGATAGAGACACGGGTTCAAGTCCCAGCAAAACCATTTCCTGGTTTTGTAGGTACAGGCGGCCGACTCGAACTGCAAGTGTCTCGGTGAACCCAGTGATCCCTCTGCAGCCTAGATACTTTGCAGGATTTTTGGGAGCATAGTGTAGGAAAGTGCTATAGGGTATATGGTTAACTGTTCTGTACACATGGACAGATGGACAGACAAAAAGATGATTGAGTGAGTGATTGATAAATAGATAAACAGACAGATAGATAGATATAGGTACATATCGATTAACACAAATCTACTGCTCATAACAAGGAGAGCAATGGTGAAAGCACATAGCAAAACTACAAACAAAAAAGAAGAATGAAATCCAGTTTAAAAAGTGCAGTTAGCACCCATAAGAAGAAAACAAATCCTATCATTTGCAATAACGTGGATGGAGCCAGAGGGTATTACGCTCAGTCAAATAGACCAGGCGTAGAAATACATGTACCAAATGATTTTACTCATGTGTGGAGTATGATAACAAAGAAAAACTGAAGGAAAAGATAGCAGCAGACTCACAGAACCACAGAGTGGACTAACAGCTACCAAAGAGAAAGGGACTGGGTAGAGTTTGTGGGAAGGGAGTAATAAGTGCGGGGAAAAAGAATGGGGGCATTAGGATTAGCATGTATAACGTGTAGCGTGGGGTGTCATGGGTAGGGCTGTACAACACAGAGAAGACATGTAGTGATTCTACAGCATCTTAGTACATGCTGACGGAGAGCGGCTGTAACTGGGATTTGGGGTGACTTGGTGAAGAGGGTAGACAGAATAACATAATTTTCTGCATGTGATTGTATATTAATGAGAACAAAAAGAATTTCAAAGTGCAGTAAGAGCACAGCTCTCAAATATCAGAATAAAAGTACAGCCTTTGAGTGCTCCAATCAAAAGACACAGGGTAAGAAGAACTGATGAAAACTCAAGACCACCTACGTGCTCCCTTACTGGAGACTCACTTGAGATCCAAGGACACAGACAAACTACAAGCTGAAGGGGCGGGGACAGGTACCCTACACAAGTGAAACTGAGAAACAAAGAAAGAAATGGATTCTGTTTTGGACCCCAGAGAGAGTCAGTAGAAAATAGCCCTATCTAGCCACCGTGAATTCTTTTTGTTTGGTTTCAGCAGTGCTCAGGCATAGATTTAGTGGTGCAGCAACTTCCTTCTCATTTCCTCTCAAATCATCAAATGAATTGCTGTAATAATATGCGTCTGGGCATTTATAATCATTGCTTTTTATCATGTTCACGAATGTAAAGAAGTAATAACCACCTAAAGAGGGAAGTTTGGACACTCAAATAAACACTTCGCTTCACAACACACTCTTTGTTCCCAACTGCTCCTGTCCAGAAATAGGTGTTAATTCATATTTGTCCCTCAACCTATCAGCAGTGATCACGCCAATGTCCCTCAAACATGGTGGTGTGCAAAGGGCCAAGTACACTTTTCTGTCGACAACAGGCCCAGACGAAGGATACTTGTGGTCTTCAGGGATCACTTACTCACTGATTGTGGCTAAATAAAGTCACAAGCGAGCAGGAAGTATAAGAGGACAGAGGACAAAGATACGGGTTCAAGTCCTTTCACCTCCATTTACTGGTTTTGTTAGCACAGTCTGCTGACTCTACCTGAAAGCGTATCGGTGAACACAGTGCTCTCCTTATGGCTTATTTACCTTGCAAGATTTCTGGAAGCATAATGTAGGGAAGAGACATAGGCTATGTTGTTAACTGTTCTGTACATAAGGATAGATGGGAAGACAAAAAGATGATTGTTTCATAGTTAGATAGGTAGACAGACGACAGGTGAAAGAGAGATAGATAGGTACATAGATTAATAGATGATAGACATCACAGATAGATGATAGGAAGATAGAAAGATAGATACATAGATAGATACATAGATACATAGATATACACATACATAGATACATAGATAGACAGACAGACCTTTAGATAGATAGATACAGATACATGTCGATTGACACAAAGCTATTGTTCATAACCAGGAGTTGAATGGTGAATAACATAGCTAAACTACAAACAAAAAGGAAGAATGAAATCCAGTTTAAAAAGTGCAGTAAGCAGCCTTAGAAGAAAACAAATACTACCATTTGCAATGACGTGGATGGAGCAAGACGGTAGTATGTTCAGAAAAATAGGGCAGGCGGATAAAGGCAAGTACCAAGTGATTTCACTCATGTGAGGAGTATAACAACAAAGAAAAACTGAAGTAAAAAAACAGCAGCAGACTCACAGAAATCGAGAGTTTTATAAAAGTAACCAAAGGAAAAAGGACTGGGCAGGGTGAGTCTGAAGGGAGGGATAAGTGTGGGGAGAAAGAATGGGGGCATTAAGTTTAGCATTTATAATGAGTGTGGTCGGGTGTGCATGGGGAGCACTGTACAACACAGAGAAGACTAGTAGAGATCATATAGCATCTTACTACTCACTGATGGTCAGTGACTGTAACGGGGACTTTTGGGGGGGACATGGTGAAGGGGTCTACAGCATCCAACTACGCTGATCGACAGTGACTGAAGAGGTTTTTCGGGGGGACTTGGTGAAGGGGGGAGCATAGTAAACATAATGTTCTTCACGTGATTGTAGATTAATGATAAAAAATATTCTTTAAGTGCAATAAGTGCACAGCTCTGAATCATCAGAATAAAAGGTCAGGCACTGAGTGCTGCAAACAAAAGACACAGGGATAAAAGAAGGGATGAAAACTCAAGACACCTACGTGCTTACTTACAGGAGACTCACTTGAGATCCAAGGACACAGACAAACTACAAGCTGAAGGTGTGTGGACAAGTACCCTACACGAGTGAAACGGAAATTCAAACAATCAAGCAAATGGATTCTGTTTGAGTCCCCAGAGACAGTCAGCAGAAAATAGCCCTATCTGGCCACCGTGAATTCTTTTTGTTTGGTTTCAACAGTTCCCAGCCATAGATTTAGTGGTGCAGCAACATACTTCTCATATTCTCTCAGCTCAACAACTGAGTTGCTGTTATAATAAGCATCTGGGCCTTTGAAATCAGTGGATTTTATGATGTTCACGAATGTGAAAATCTAATAACCACCTAAAGAGGGAAGTTTGGACACTCAAATGAACACGTCACTCCACAATACACTGTTAGCTCCCAACTGCTCCTGTCTAGAAATTGGTGTTCCTTTTTATTTGACCCTCCGTCCTATCGGCGGTGATCACGCTGATGTCCTTCAAACATGGTGGTGAGCGAAGCAACAAGTTTACTTTTCTGTCGACAACAGGCCCAGAGAAATGATACTTGAGATCTTCAGGGAGCACTTAGTCAATGAATGTGGCTAAATACAGACAGCAAGTTAGAAGGAGATGAAAGAGGACAGAGGATAGAGACACGGGTTCAAGTCCCAGCAAAACCATTTCCTGGTTTTGTAGGTACAGGCGGCCGACTCGAACTGCAAGTGTCTCGGTGAACCCAGTGATCCCTCTGCAGCCTAGATACTTTGCAGGATTTTTGGGAGCATAGTGTAGGAAAGTGCTATAGGGTATATGGTTAACTGTTCTGTACACATGGACAGATGGACAGACAAAAAGATGATTGAGTGAGTGATTGATAAATAGATAAACAGACAGATAGATAGATATAGGTACATATCGATTAACACAAATCTACTGCTCATAACAAGGAGAGCAATGGTGAAAGCACATAGCAAAACTACAAACAAAGAAGAAGAATGAAATCCAGTTTAAAAAGTGCAGTTAGCACCCATAAGAAGAAAACAAATCCTATCATTTGCAATAACGTGGATGGAGCCAGAGGGTATTACGCTCAGTCAAATAGACCAGGCGTAGAAATACATGTACCAAATGATTTTACTCATGTGTGGAGTATGATAACAAAGAAAAACTGAAGGAAAAGATAGCAGCAGACTCACAGAACCACAGAGTGGACTAACAGCTACCAAAGAGAAAGGGACTGGGTAGAGTTTGTGGGAAGGGAGTAATAAGTGCGGGGAAAAAGAATGGGGGCATTAGGATTAGCATGTATAACGTGTAGCGTGGGGTGTCATGGGTAGGGCTGTACAACACAGAGAAGACATGTAGTGATTCTACAGCATCTTAGTACATGCTGACGGAGAGCGGCTGTAACTGGGATTTGGGGTGACTTGGTGAAGAGGGTAGACAGAATAACATAATTTTCTGCATGTGATTGTATATTAATGAGAACAAAAAGAATTTCAAAGTGCAGTAAGAGCACAGCTCTCAAATATCAGAATAAAAGTACAGCCTTTGAGTGCTCCAATCAAAAGACACAGGGTAAGAAGAACTGATGAAAACTCAAGACCACCTACGTGCTCCCTTACTGGAGACTCACTTGAGATCCAAGGACACAGACAAACTACAAGCTGAAGGGGCGGGGACAGGTACCCTACACAAGTGAAACTGAGAAACAAAGAAAGAAATGGATTCTGTTTTGGACCCCAGAGAGAGTCAGTAGAAAATAGCCCTATCTAGCCACCGTGAATTCTTTTTGTTTGGTTTCAGCAGTGCTCAGGCATAGATTTAGTGGTGCAGCAACTTCCTTCTCATTTCCTCTCAAATCATCAAATGAATTGCTGTAATAATATGCGTCTTGGCATTTATAATCATTGCTTTTTATCATGTTCACGAATGTAAAGAAGTAATAACCACCTAAAGAGGGAAGTTTGGACACTCAAATAAACACTTCGCTTCACAACACACTCTTTGTTCCCAACTGCTCCTGTCCAGAAATAGGTGTTAATTCATATTTGTCCCTCAACCTATCAGCAGTGATCACGCCAATGTCCCTCAAACATGGTGGTGTGCAAAGGGCCAAGTACACTTTTCTGTCGACAACAGGCCCAGACGAAGGATACTTGTGGTCTTCAGGGATCACTTACTCACTGATTGTGGCTAAATAAAGTCACAAGCGAGCAGGAAGTATAAGAGGACAGAGGACAAAGATACGGGTTCAAGTCCTTTCACCTCCATTTACTGGTTTTGTTAGCACAGTCTGCTGACTCTACCTGAAAGCGTATCGGTGAACACAGTGCTCTCCTTATGGCTTATTTACCTTGCAAGATTTCTGGAAGCATAATGTAGGGAAGAGACATAGGCTATGTTGTTAACTGTTCTGTACATAAGGATAGATGGGAAGACAAAAAGATGATTGTTTCATAGTTAGATAGGTAGACAGACGACAGGTGAAAGAGAGATAGATAGGTACATAGATTAATAGATGATAGACATCACAGATAGATGATAGGAAGATAGAAAGATAGATACATAGATAGATACATAGATACATAGATATACACATACATAGATACATAGATAGACAGACAGACCTTTAGATAGATAGATACAGATACATGTCGATTGACACAAAGCTATTGTTCATAACCAGGAGTTGAATGGTGAATAACATAGCTAAACTACAAACAAAAAGGAAGAATGAAATCCAGTTTAAAAAGTGCAGTAAGCAGCCTTAGAAGAAAACAAATACTACCATTTGCAATGACGTGGATGGAGCAAGACGGTAGTATGTTCAGAAAAATAGGGCAGGCGGATAAAGGCAAGTACCAAGTGATTTCACTCATGTGAGGAGTATAACAACAAAGAAAAACTGAAGTAAAAAAACAGCAGCAGACTCACAGAACCCGAGAGTTTTATAAAAGTAACCAAAGGAAAAAGGACTGGGCAGGGTGAGTCTGAAGGGAGGGATAAGTGTGGGGAGAAAGAATGGGGGCATTAAGTTTAGCATTTATAATGAGTGTGGTCGGGTGTGCATGGGGAGCACTGTACAACACAGAGAAGACTAGTAGAGATCATATAGCATCTTACTACTCACTGATGGTCAGTGACTGTAACGGGGACTTTTGGGGGGGACATGGTGAAGGGGTCTACAGCATCCAACTACGCTGATCGACAGTGACTGAAGAGGTTTTTCGGGGGGACTTGGTGAAGGGGGGAGCATAGTAAACATAATGTTCTTCACGTGATTGTAGATTAATGATAAAAAATATTCTTTAAGTGCAATAAGTGCACAGCTCTGAATCATCAGAATAAAAGGTCAGGCACTGAGTGCTGCAAACAAAAGACACAGGGATAAAAGAAGGGATGAAAACTCAAGACACCTACGTGCTTACTTACAGGAGACTCACTTGAGATCCAAGGACACAGACAAACTACAAGCTGAAGGTGTGTGGACAAGTACCCTACACGAGTGAAACGGAAATTCAAACAATCAAGCAAATGGATTCTGTTTGAGTCCCCAGAGACAGTCAGCAGAAAATAGCCCTATCTGGCCACCGTGAATTCTTTTTGTTTGGTTTCAACAGTTCCCAGCCATAGATTTAGTGGTGCAGCAACATACTTCTCATATTCTCTCAGCTCAACAACTGAGTTGCTGTTATAATAAGCATCTGGGCCTTTGAAATCAGTGGATTTTATGATGTTCACGAATGTGAAAATCTAATAACCACCTAAAGAGGGAAGTTTGGACACTCAAATGAACACGTCACTCCACAATACACTGTTAGCTCCCAACTGCTCCTGTCTAGAAATTGGTGTTCCTTTTTATTTGACCCTCCGTCCTATCGGCGGTGATCACGCTGATGTCCTTCAAACATGGTGGTGAGCGAAGCAACAAGTTTACTTTTCTGTCGACAACAGGCCCAGAGAAATGATACTTGAGATCTTCAGGGAGCACTTAGTCAATGAATGTGGCTAAATACAGACAGCAAGTTAGAAGGAGATGAAAGAGGACAGAGGATAGAGACACGGGTTCAAGTCCCAGCAAAACCATTTCCTGGTTTTGTAGGTACAGGCGGCCGACTCGAACTGCAAGTGTCTCGGTGAACCCAGTGATCCCTCTGCAGCCTAGATACTTTGCAGGATTTTTGGGAGCATAGTGTAGGAAAGTGCTATAGGGTATATGGTTAACTGTTCTGTACACATGGACAGATGGACAGACAAAAAGATGATTGAGTGAGTGATTGATAAATAGATAAACAGACAGATAGATAGATATAGGTACATATCGATTAACACAAATCTACTGCTCATAACAAGGAGAGCAATGGTGAAAGCACATAGCAAAACTACAAACAAAAAAGAAGAATGAAATCCAGTTTAAAAAGTGCAGTTAGCACCCATAAGAAGAAAACAAATCCTATCATTTGCAATAACGTGGATGGAGCCAGAGGGTATTACGCTCAGTCAAATAGACCAGGCGTAGAAATACATGTACCAAATGATTTTACTCATGTGTGGAGTATGATAACAAAGAAAAACTGAAGGAAAAGATAGCAGCAGACTCACAGAACCACAGAGTGGACTAACAGCTACCAAAGAGAAAGGGACTGGGTAGAGTTTGTGGGAAGGGAGTAATAAGTGCGGGGAAAAAGAATGGGGGCATTAGGATTAGCATGTATAACGTGTAGCGTGGGGTGTCATGGGTAGGGCTGTACAACACAGAGAAGACATGTAGTGATTCTACAGCATCTTAGTACATGCTGACGGAGAGCGGCTGTAACTGGGATTTGGGGTGACTTGGTGAAGAGGGTAGACAGAATAACATAATTTTCTGCATGTGATTGTATATTAATGAGAACAAAAAGAATTTCAAAGTGCAGTAAGAGCACAGCTCTCAAATATCAGAATAAAAGTACAGCCTTTGAGTGCTCCAATCAAAAGACACAGGGTAAGAAGAACTGATGAAAACTCAAGACCACCTACGTGCTCCCTTACTGGAGACTCACTTGAGATCCAAGGACACAGACAAACTACAAGCTGAAGGGGCGGGGACAGGTACCCTACACAAGTGAAACTGAGAAACAAAGAAAGAAATGGATTCTGTTTTGGACCCCAGAGAGAGTCAGTAGAAAATAGCCCTATCTAGCCACCGTGAATTCTTTTTGTTTGGTTTCAGCAGTGCTCAGGCATAGATTTAGTGGTGCAGCAACTTCCTTCTCATTTCCTCTCAAATCATCAAATGAATTGCTGTAATAATATGCGTCTTGGCATTTATAATCATTGCTTTTTATCATGTTCACGAATGTAAAGAAGTAATAACCACCTAAAGAGGGAAGTTTGGACACTCAAATAAACACTTCGCTTCACAACACACTCTTTGTTCCCAACTGCTCCTGTCCAGAAATAGGTGTTAATTCATATTTGTCCCTCAACCTATCAGCAGTGATCACGCCAATGTCCCTCAAACATGGTGGTGTGCAAAGGGCCAAGTACACTTTTCTGTCGACAACAGGCCCAGACGAAGGATACTTGTGGTCTTCAGGGATCACTTACTCACTGATTGTGGCTAAATAAAGTCACAAGCGAGCAGGAAGTATAAGAGGACAGAGGACAAAGATACGGGTTCAAGTCCTTTCACCTCCATTTACTGGTTTTGTTAGCACAGTCTGCTGACTCTACCTGAAAGCGTATCGGTGAACACAGTGCTCTCCTTATGGCTTATTTACCTTGCAAGATTTCTGGAAGCATAATGTAGGGAAGAGACATAGGCTATGTTGTTAACTGTTCTGTACATAAGGATAGATGGGAAGACAAAAAGATGATTGTTTCATAGTTAGATAGGTAGACAGACGACAGGTGAAAGAGAGATAGATAGGTACATAGATTAATAGATGATAGACATCACAGATAGATGATAGGAAGATAGAAAGATAGATACATAGATAGATACATAGATACATAGATATACACATACATAGATACATAGATAGACAGACAGACCTTTAGATAGATAGATACAGATACATGTCGATTGACACAAAGCTATTGTTCATAACCAGGAGTTGAATGGTGAATAACATAGCTAAACTACAAACAAAAAGGAAGAATGAAATCCAGTTTAAAAAGTGCAGTAAGCAGCCTTAGAAGAAAACAAATACTACCATTTGCAATGACGTGGATGGAGCAAGACGGTAGTATGTTCAGAAAAATAGGGCAGGCGGATAAAGGCAAGTACCAAGTGATTTCACTCATGTGAGGAGTATAACAACAAAGAAAAACTGAAGTAAAAAAACAGCAGCAGACTCACAGAACCCGAGAGTTTTATAAAAGTAACCAAAGGAAAAAGGACTGGGCAGGGTGAGTCTGAAGGGAGGGATAAGTGTGGGGAGAAAGAATGGGGGCATTAAGTTTAGCATTTATAATGAGTGTGGTCGGGTGTGCATGGGGAGCACTGTACAACACAGAGAAGACTAGTAGAGATCATATAGCATCTTACTACTCACTGATGGTCAGTGACTGTAACGGGGACTTTTGGGGGGGACATGGTGAAGGGGTCTACAGCATCCAACTACGCTGATCGACAGTGACTGAAGAGGTTTTTCGGGGGGACTTGGTGAAGGGGGGAGCATAGTAAACATAATGTTCTTCACGTGATTGTAGATTAATGATAAAAAATATTCTTTAAGTGCAATAAGTGCACAGCTCTGAATCATCAGAATAAAAGGTCAGGCACTGAGTGCTGCAAACAAAAGACACAGGGATAAAAGAAGGGATGAAAACTCAAGACACCTACGTGCTTACTTACAGGAGACTCACTTGAGATCCAAGGACACAGACAAACTACAAGCTGAAGGTGTGTGGACAAGTACCCTACACGAGTGAAACGGAAATTCAAACAATCAAGCAAATGGATTCTGTTTGAGTCCCCAGAGACAGTCAGCAGAAAATAGCCCTATCTGGCCACCGTGAATTCTTTTTGTTTGGTTTCAACAGTTCCCAGCCATAGATTTAGTGGTGCAGCAACATACTTCTCATATTCTCTCAGCTCAACAACTGAGTTGCTGTTATAATAAGCATCTGGGCCTTTGAAATCAGTGGATTTTATGATGTTCACGAATGTGAAAATCTAATAACCACCTAAAGAGGGAAGTTTGGACACTCAAATGAACACGTCACTCCACAATACACTGTTAGCTCCCAACTGCTCCTGTCTAGAAATTGGTGTTCCTTTTTATTTGACCCTCCGTCCTATCGGCGGTGATCACGCTGATGTCCTTCAAACATGGTGGTGAGCGAAGCAACAAGTTTACTTTTCTGTCGACAACAGGCCCAGAGAAATGATACTTGAGATCTTCAGGGAGCACTTAGTCAATGAATGTGGCTAAATACAGACAGCAAGTTAGAAGGAGATGAAAGAGGACAGAGGATAGAGACACGGGTTCAAGTCCCAGCAAAACCATTTCCTGGTTTTGTAGGTACAGGCGGCCGACTCGAACTGCAAGTGTCTCGGTGAACCCAGTGATCCCTCTGCAGCCTAGATACTTTGCAGGATTTTTGGGAGCATAGTGTAGGAAAGTGCTATAGGGTATATGGTTAACTGTTCTGTACACATGGACAGATGGACAGACAAAAAGATGATTGAGTGAGTGATTGATAAATAGATAAACAGACAGATAGATAGATATAGGTACATATCGATTAACACAAATCTACTGCTCATAACAAGGAGAGCAATGGTGAAAGCACATAGCAAAACTACAAACAAAAAAGAAGAATGAAATCCAGTTTAAAAAGTGCAGTTAGCACCCATAAGAAGAAAACAAATCCTATCATTTGCAATAACGTGGATGGAGCCAGAGGGTATTACGCTCAGTCAAATAGACCAGGCGTAGAAATACATGTACCAAATGATTTTACTCATGTGTGGAGTATGATAACAAAGAAAAACTGAAGGAAAAGATAGCAGCAGACTCACAGAACCACAGAGTGGACTAACAGCTACCAAAGAGAAAGGGACTGGGTAGAGTTTGTGGGAAGGGAGTAATAAGTGCGGGGAAAAAGAATGGGGGCATTAGGATTAGCATGTATAACGTGTAGCGTGGGGTGTCATGGGTAGGGCTGTACAACACAGAGAAGACATGTAGTGATTCTACAGCATCTTAGTACATGCTGACGGAGAGCGGCTGTAACTGGGATTTGGGGTGACTTGGTGAAGAGGGTAGACAGAATAACATAATTTTCTGCATGTGATTGTATATTAATGAGAACAAAAAGAATTTCAAAGTGCAGTAAGAGCACAGCTCTCAAATATCAGAATAAAAGTACAGCCTTTGAGTGCTCCAATCAAAAGACACAGGGTAAGAAGAACTGATGAAAACTCAAGACCACCTACGTGCTCCCTTACTGGAGACTCACTTGAGATCCAAGGACACAGACAAACTACAAGCTGAAGGGGCGGGGACAGGTACCCTACACAAGTGAAACTGAGAAACAAAGAAAGAAATGGATTCTGTTTTGGACCCCAGAGAGAGTCAGTAGAAAATAGCCCTATCTAGCCACCGTGAATTCTTTTTGTTTGGTTTCAGCAGTGCTCAGGCATAGATTTAGTGGTGCAGCAACTTCCTTCTCATTTCCTCTCAAATCATCAAATGAATTGCTGTAATAATATGCGTCTGGGCATTTATAATCATTGCTTTTTATCATGTTCACGAATGTAAAGAAGTAATAACCACCTAAAGAGGGAAGTTTGGACACTCAAATAAACACTTCGCTTCACAACACACTCTTTGTTCCCAACTGCTCCTGTCCAGAAATAGGTGTTAATTCATATTTGTCCCTCAACCTATCAGCAGTGATCACGCCAATGTCCCTCAAACATGGTGGTGTGCAAAGGGCCAAGTACACTTTTCTGTCGACAACAGGCCCAGACGAAGGATACTTGTGGTCTTCAGGGATCACTTACTCACTGATTGTGGCTAAATAAAGTCACAAGCGAGCAGGAAGTATAAGAGGACAGAGGACAAAGATACGGGTTCAAGTCCTTTCACCTCCATTTACTGGTTTTGTTAGCACAGTCTGCTGACTCTACCTGAAAGCGTATCGGTGAACACAGTGCTCTCCTTATGGCTTATTTACCTTGCAAGATTTCTGGAAGCATAATGTAGGGAAGAGACATAGGCTATGTTGTTAACTGTTCTGTACATAAGGATAGATGGGAAGACAAAAAGATGATTGTTTCATAGATAGATAGGTAGACAGACGACAGGTGAAAGAGAGATAGATAGGTACATAGATTAATAGATGATAGACATCACAGATAGATGATAGGAAGATAGAAAGATAGATACATAGATAGATACATAGATACATAGATATACACATACATAGATACATAGCTAGACAGACAGACCTTTAGATAGATAGATACAGATACATGTCGATTGACACAAAGCTATTGTTCATAACCAGGAGTTGAATGGTGAATAACATAGCTAAACTACAAACAAAAAGGAAGAATGAAATCCAGTTTAAAAAGTGCAGTAAGCAGCCTTAGAAGAAAACAAATACTACCATTTGCAATGACGTGGATGGAGCAAGACGGTAGTATGTTCAGAAAAATAGGGCAGGCGGATAAAGGCAAGTACCAAGTGATTTCACTCATGTGAGGAGTATAACAACAAAGAAAAACTGAAGTAAAAAAACAGCAGCAGACTCACAGAACCCGAGAGTTGACTAAAAGTAACCAAAGGAAAAAGGACTGGGCAGGGTGAGTCTGAAGGGAGGGATAAGTGTGGGGAGAAAGAATGGGGGCATTAAGTTTAGCATTTATAATGCGCGGGGTCGGGTGTGCATGGGGAGCACTGTACAACACAGAGAAGACTAGTAGAGATCATATAGCATCTTACTACTCACTGATGGTCAGTGACTGTAACGGGGACTTTTGGGGGGGACATGGTGAAGGGGTCTACAGCATCCAACTACGCTGATCGACAGTGACTGAAGAGGTTTTTCGGGGGGACTTGGTGAAGGGGGGAGCATAGTAAACATAATGTTCTTCACGTGATTGTAGATTAATGATAAAAAATATTCTTTAAGTGCAATAAGTGCACAGCTCTGAATCATCAGAATAAAAGGTCAGGCACTGAGTGCTGCAAACAAAAGACACAGGGATAAAAGAAGGGATGAAAACTCAAGACACCTACGTGCTTACTTACAGGAGACTCACTTGAGATCCAAGGACACAGACAAACTACAAGCCGAAGGTGTGTGGACAAGTACCCTACACGAGTGAAACGGAAATTCAAACAATCAAGCAAATGGATTCTGTTTGAGTCCCCAGAGACAGTCAGCAGAAAATAGCCCTATCTGGCCACCGTGAATTCTTTTTGTTTGGTTTCAACAGTTCACAGCCATAGATTTAGTGGTGCAGCAACATACTTCTCATATTCTCTCAGCTCAACAACTGAGTTGCTGTTATAATAAGCATCTGGGCCTTTGAAATCAGTGGATTTTATGATGTTCACGAATGTGAAAATCTAATAACCACCTAAAGAGGGAAGTTTGGACACTCAAATAAACACGTCACTCCACAATACACTGTTAGCTCCCAACTGCTCCTGTCTAGAAATTGGTGTTCCTTTTTATTTGACCCTCCGTCCTATCGGCGGTGATCACGCTGATGTCCTTCAAACATGGTGGTGAGCGAAGCAACAAGTTTACTTTTCTGTCGACAACAGGCCCAGAGAAATGATACTTGAGATCTTCAGGGAGCACTTAGTCAATGAATGTGGCTAAATACAGACAGCAAGTTAGAAGGAGATGAAAGAGGACAGAGGATAGAGACACGGGTTCAAGTCCCAGCAAAACCATTTCCTGGTTTTGTAGGTACAGGCGGCCGACTCGAACTGCAAGTGTCTCGGTGAACCCAGTGATCCCTCTGCAGCCTAGATACTTTGCAGGATTTTTGGGAGCATAGTGTAGGAAAGTGCTATAGGGTATATGGTTAACTGTTCTGTACACATGGACAGATGGACAGACAAAAAGATGATTGAGTGAGTGATTGATAAATAGATAAACAGACAGATAGATAGATATAGGTACATATCGATTAACACAAATCTACTGCTCATAACAAGGAGAGCAATGGTGAAAGCACATAGCAAAACTACAAACAAAAAAGAAGAATGAAATCCAGTTTAAAAAGTGCAGTTAGCACCCTTAAGAAGAAAACAAATCCTATCATTTGCAATAACGTGGATGGAGCCAGAGGGTATTACGCTCAGTCAAATAGACCAGGCGTAGAAATACATGTACCAAATGATTTTACTCATGTGTGGAGTATGATAACAAAGAAAAACTGAAGGAAAAGATAGCAGCAGACTCACAGAACCACAGAGTGGACTAACAGCTACCAAAGAGAAAGGGACTGGGTAGAGTTTGTGGGAAGGGAGTAATAAGTGCGGGGAAAAAGAATGGGGGCATTAGGATTAGCATGTATAACGTGTAGCGTGGGGTGTCATGGGTAGGGCTGTACAACACAGAGAAGACATGTAGTGATTCTACAGCATCTTAGTACATGCTGACGGAGAGCGGCTGTAACTGGGATTTGGGGTGACTTGGTGAAGAGGGTAGACAGAATAACATAATTTTCTGCATGTGATTGTATATTAATGAGAACAAAAAGAATTTCAAAGTGCAGTAAGAGCACAGCTCTCAAATATCAGAATAAAAGTACAGCCTTTGAGTGCTCCAATCAAAAGACACAGGGTAAGAAGAACTGATGAAAACTCAAGACCACCTACGTGCTCCCTTACTGGAGACTCACTTGAGATCCAAGGACACAGACAAACTACAAGCTGAAGGGGCGGGGACAGGTACCCTACACAAGTGAAACTGAGAAACAAAGAAAGAAATGGATTCTGTTTTGGACCCCAGAGAGAGTCAGTAGAAAATAGCCCTATCTAGCCACCGTGAATTCTTTTTGTTTGGTTTCAGCAGTGCTCAGGCATAGATTTAGTGGTGCAGCAACTTGCTTCTCATTTCCTCTCAAATCATCAAATGAATTGCTGTAATAATATGCGTCTGGGCATTTATAATCATTGCTTTTTATCATGTTCACGAATGTAAAGAAGTAATAACCACCTAAAGAGGGAAGTTTGGACACTCAAATAAACACTTCACTTCACAACACACTCTTTGTTCCCAACTGCTCCTGTCCAGAAATAGGTGTTAATTCATATTTGTCCCTCAACCTATCAGCAGTGATCACGCCAATGTCCCTCAAACATGGTGGTGTGCAAAGGGCCAAGTACACTTTTCTGTCGACAACAGGCCCAGACGAAGGATACTTGTGGTCTTCAGGGATCACTTACTCACTGATTGTGGCTAAATAAAGTCACAAGCGAGCAGGAAGTATAAGAGGACAGAGGACAAAGATACGGGTTCAAGTCCTTTCACCTCCATTTACTGGTTTTGTTAGCACAGTCTGCTGACTCTACCTGAAAGCGTATCGGTGAACACAGTGCTCTCCTTATGGCTTATTTACCTTGCAAGATTTCTGGAAGCATAATGTAGGGAAGAGACATAGGCTATGTTGTTAACTGTTCTGTACATAAGGATAGATGGGAAGACAAAAAGATGATTGTTTCATAGATAGATAGGTAGACAGACGACAGGTGAAAGAGAGATAGATAGGTACATAGATTAATAGATGATAGACATCACAGATAGATGATAGGAAGATAGAAAGATAGATACATAGATAGATACATAGATACATAGATACACACATACATAGATACATAGATAGACAGACAGACCTTTAGATAGATAGATACAGATACATGTCGATTGACACAAAGCTATTGTTCATAACCAGGAGTTGAATGGTGAATAACATAGCTAAACTACAAACAAAAAGGAAGAATGAAATCCAGTTTAAAAAGTGCAGTAAGCAGCCTTAGAAGAAAACAAATACTACCATTTGCAATGACGTGGATGGAGCAAGACGGTAGTATGTTCAGAAAAATAGGGCAGGCGGATAAAGGCAAGTACCAAGTGATTTCACTCATGTGAGGAGTATAACAACAAAGAAAAACTGAAGTAAAAAAACAGCAGCAGACTCACAGAACCCGAGAGTTGACTAAAAGTAACCAAAGGAAAAAGGACTGGGCAGGGTGAGTCTGAAGGGAGGGATAAGTGTGGGGAGAAAGAATGGGGGCATTAAGTTTAGCATTTATAATGCGCGGGGTCGGGTGTGCATGGGGAGCACTGTACAACACAGAGAAGACTAGTAGAGATCATATAGCATCTTACTACTCACTGATGGTCAGTGACTGTAACGGGGACTTTTGGGGGGGACATGGTGAAGGGGTCTACAGCATCCAACTACGCTGATCGACAGTGACTGAAGAGGTTTTTCGGGGGGACTTGGTGAAGGGGGGAGCATAGTAAACATAATGTTCTTCACGTGATTGTAGATTAATGATAAAAAATATTCTTTAAGTGCAATAAGTGCACAGCTCTGAATCATCAGAATAAAAGGTCAGGCACTGAGTGCTGCAAACAAAAGACACAGGGATAAAAGAAGGGATGAAAACTCAAGACACCTACGTGCTTACTTACAGGAGACTCACTTGAGATCCAAGGACACAGACAAACTACAAGCCGAAGGTGTGTGGACAAGTACCCTACACGAGTGAAACGGAAAATCAAACAATCAAGCAAATGGATTCTGTTTGAGTCGCCAGAGACAGTCAGCAGAAAATAGCCCTATCTGGCCACCGTGAATTCTTTTTGTATGGTTTCAACAGTTCCCAGCCATAGATTTAGTGGTGCAGCAACATACTTCTCATATTCTCTCAGCTCAACAACTGAGTTGCTGTTATAATAAGCATCTGGGCCTTTGAAATCAGTGGATTTTATGATGTTCACGAATGTGAAAATCTAATAACCACCTAAAGAGGGAAGTTTGGACACTCAAATAAACACGTCACTCCACAATACACTGTTAGCTCCCAACTGCTCCTGTCTAGAAATTGGTGTTCCTTTTTATTTGACCCTCCGTCCTATCGGCGGTGATCACGCTGATGTCCTTCAAACATGGTGGTGAGCGAAGCAACAAGTTTACTTTTCTGTCGACAACAGGCCCAGAGAAATGATACTTGAGATCTTCAGGGAGCACTTAGTCAATGAATGTGGCTAAATACAGACAGCAAGTTAGAAGGAGATGAAAGAGGACAGAGGATAGAGACACGGGTTCAAGTCCCAGCAAAACCATTTCCTGGTTTTGTAGGTACAGGCGGCCGACTCGAACTGCAAGTGTCTCGGTGAACCCAGTGATCCCTCTGCAGCCTAGATACTTTGCAGGATTTTTGGGAGCATAGTGTAGGAAAGTGCTATAGGGTATATGGTTAACTGTTCTGTACACATGGACAGATGGACAGACAAAAAGATGATTGAGTGAGTGATTGATAAATAGATAAACAGACAGATAGATAGATATAGGTACATATCGATTAACACAAATCTACTGCTCATAACAAGGAGAGCAATGGTGAAAGCACATAGCAAAACTACAAACAAAAAAGAAGAATGAAATCCAGTTTAAAAAGTGCAGTTAGCACCCATAAGAAGAAAACAAATCCTATCATTTGCAATAACGTGGATGGAGCCAGAGGGTATTACGCTCAGTCAAATAGACCAGGCGTAGAAATACATGTACCAAATGATTTTACTCATGTGTGGAGTATGATAACAAAGAAAAACTGAAGGAAAAGATAGCAGCAGACTCACAGAACCACAGAGTGGACTAACAGCTACCAAAGAGAAAGGGACTGGGTAGAGTTTGTGGGAAGGGAGTAATAAGTGCGGGGAAAAAGAATGGGGGCATTAGGATTAGCATGTATAACGTGTAGCGTGGGGTGTCATGGGTAGGGCTGTACAACACAGAGAAGACATGTAGTGATTCTACAGCATCTTAGTACATGCTGACGGAGAGCGGCTGTAACTGGGATTTGGGGTGACTTGGTGAAGAGGGTAGACAGAATAACATAATTTTCTGCATGTGATTGTATATTAATGAGAACAAAAAGAATTTCAAAGTGCAGTAAGAGCACAGCTCTCAAATATCAGAATAAAAGTACAGCCTTTGAGTGCTCCAATCAAAAGACACAGGGTAAGAAGAACTGATGAAAACTCAAGACCACCTACGTGCTCCCTTACTGGAGACTCACTTGAGATCCAAGGACACAGACAAACTAGAAGCTGAAGGGGCGGGACAGGTACCCTACACAAGTGAAACTGAGAAACAAAGAAAGAAATGGATTCTGTTTTGGACCCCAGAGAGAGTCAGTAGAAAATAGCCCTATCTAGCCACCGTGAATTCTTTTTGTTTGGTTTCAGCAGTGCTCAGGCATAGATTTAGTGGTGCAGCAACTTGCTTCTCATTTCCTCTCAAATCATCAAATGAATTGCTGTAATAATATGCGTCTGGGCATTTATAATCATTGCTTTTTATCATGTTCACGAATGTAAAGAAGTAATAACCACCTAAAGAGGGAAGTTTGGACACTCAAATAAACACTTCACTTCACAACACACTCTTTGTTCCCAACTGCTCCTGTCCAGAAATAGGTGTTAATTCATATTTGTCCCTCAACCTATCAGCAGTGATCACGCCAATGTCCCTCAAACATGGTGGTGTGCAAAGGGCCAAGTACACTTTTCTGTCGACAACAGGCCCAGACGAAGGATACTTGTGGTCTTCAGGGATCACTTACTCACTGATTGTGGCTAAATAAAGTCACAAGCGAGCAGGAAGTATAAGAGGACAGAGGACAAAGATACGGGTTCAAGTCCTTTCACCTCCATTTACTGGTTTTGTTAGCACAGTCTGCTGACTCTACCTGAAAGCGTATCGGTGAACACAGTGCTCTCCTTATGGCTTATTTACCTTGCAAGATTTCTGGAAGCATAATGTAGGGAAGAGACATAGGCTATGTTGTTAACTGTTCTGTACATAAGGATAGATGGGAAGACAAAAAGATGATTGTTTCATAGATAGATAGGTAGACAGACGACAGGTGAAAGAGAGATAGATAGGTACATAGATTAATAGATGATAGACATCACAGATAGATGATAGGAAGATAGAAAGATAGATACATAGATAGATACATAGATACATAGATACACACATACATAGATACATAGATAGACAGACAGACCTTTAGATAGATAGATACAGATACATGTCGATTGACACAAAGCTATTGTTCATAACCAGGAGTTGAATGGTGAATAACATAGCTAAACTACAAACAAAAAGGAAGAATGAAATCCAGTTTAAAAAGTGCAGTAAGCAGCCTTAGAAGAAAACAAATACTACCATTTGCAATGACGTGGATGGAGCAAGACGGTAGTATGTTCAGAAAAATAGGGCAGGCGGATAAAGGCAAGTACCAAGTGATTTCACTCATGTGAGGAGTATAACAACAAAGAAAAACTGAAGTAAAAAAACAGCAGCAGACTCACAGAACCCGAGAGTTGACTAAAAGTAACCAAAGGAAAAAGGACTGGGCAGGGTGAGTCTGAAGGGAGGGATAAGTGTGGGGAGAAAGAATGGGGGCATTAAGTTTAGCATTTATAATGCGCGGGGTCGGGTGTGCATGGGGAGCACTATACAACACAGAGAAGACTAGTAGAGATCATATAGCATCTTACTACTCACTGATGGTCAGTGACTGTAACGGGGACTTTTGGGGGGGACATGGTGAAGGGGTCTACAGCATCCAACTACGCTGATCGACAGTGACTGAAGAGGTTTTTCGGGGGGACTTGGTGAAGGGGGGAGCATAGTAAACATAATGTTCTTCACGTGATTGTAGATTAATGATAAAAAATATTCTTTAAGTGCAATAAGTGCACAGCTCTGAATCATCAGAATAAAAGGTCAGGCACTGAGTGCTGCAAACAAAAGACACAGGGATAAAAGAAGGGATGAAAACTCAAGACACCTACGTGCTTACTTACAGGAGACTCACTTGAGATCCAAGGACACAGACAAACTACAAGCCGAAGGTGTGTGGACAAGTACCCTACACGAGTGAAACAGAAATTCAAACAATCAAGCAAATGGATTCTGTTTGAGTCCCCAGAGACAGTCAGCAGAAAATAGCCCTATCTGGCCACCGTGAATTCTTTTTGTTTGGTTTCAACAGTTCCCAGCCATAGATTTAGTGGTGCAGCAACATACTTCTCATATTCTCTCAGCTCAACAACTGAGTTGCTGTTATAATAAGCTTCTGGGCCTTTGAAATCAGTGGATTTTATGATGTTCACGAATGTGAAAATCTAATAACCACCTAAAGAGGGAAGTTTGGACACTCAAATGAACACGTCACTCCACAATACACTGTTAGCTCCCAACTGCTCCTGTCTAGAAATTGGTGTTCCTTTTTATTTGACCCTCCGTCCTATCGGCGGTGATCACGCTGATGTCCTTCAAACATGGTGGTGAGCGAAGCAACAAGTTTACTTTTCTGTCGACAACAGGCCCAGAGAAATGATACTTGAGATCTTCAGGGAGCACTTAGTCAATGAATGTGGCTAAATACAGACAGCAAGTTAGAAGGAGATGAAAGAGGACAGAGGATAGAGACACGGGTTCAAGTCCCAGCAAAACCATTTCCTGGTTTTGTAGGTACAGGCGGCCGACTCGAACTGCAAGTGTCTCGGTGAACCCAGTGATCCCTCTGCAGCCTAGATACTTTGCAGGATTTTTGGGAGCATAGTGTAGGAAAGTGCTATAGGGTATATGGTTAACTGTTCTGTACACATGGACAGATGGACAGACAAAAAGATGATTGAGTGAGTGATTGATAAATAGATAAACAGACAGATAGATAGATATAGGTACATATCGATTAACACAAATCTACTGCTCATAACAAGGAGAGCAATGGTGAAAGCACATAGCAAAACTACAAACAAAAAAGAAGAATGAAATCCAGTTTAAAAAGTGCAGTTAGCACCCATAAGAAGAAAACAAATCCTATCATTTGCAATAACGTGGATGGAGCCAGAGGGTATTACGCTCAGTCAAATAGACCAGGCGTAGAAATACATGTACCAAATGATTTTACTCATGTGTGGAGTATGATAACAAAGAAAAACTGAAGGAAAAGATAGCAGCAGACTCACAGAACCACAGAGTGGACTAACAGCTACCAAAGAGAAAGGGACTGGGTAGAGTTTGTGGGAAGGGAGTAATAAGTGCGGGGAAAAAGAATGGGGGCATTAGGATTAGCATGTATAACGTGTAGCGTGGGGTGTCATGGGTAGGGCTGTACAACACAGAGAAGACATGTAGTGATTCTACAGCATCTTAGTACATGCTGACGGAGAGCGGCTGTAACTGGGATTTGGGGTGACTTGGTGAAGAGGGTAGACAGAATAACATAATTTTCTGCATGTGATTGTATATTAATGAGAACAAAAAGAATTTCAAAGTGCAGTAAGAGCACAGCTCTCAAATATCAGAATAAAAGTACAGCCTTTGAGTGCTCCAATCAAAAGACACAGGGTAAGAAGAACTGATGAAAACTCAAGACCACCTACGTGCTCCCTTACTGGAGACTCACTTGAGATCCAAGGACACAGACAAACTAGAAGCTGAAGGGGCGGGGACAGGTACCCTACACAAGTGAAACTGAGAAACAAAGAAAGAAATGGATTCTGTTTTGGACCCCAGAGAGAGTCAGTAGAAAATAGCCCTATCTAGCCACCGTGAATTCTTTTTGTTTGGTTTCAGCAGTGCTCAGGCATAGATTTAGTGGTGCAGCAACTTCCTTCTCATTTCCTCTCAAATCATCAAATGAATTGCTGTAATAATATGCGTCTGGGCATTTATAATCATTGCTTTTTATCATGTTCACGAATGTAAAGAAGTAATAACCACCTAAAGAGGGAAGTTTGGACACTCAAATAAACACTTCACTTCACAACACACTCTTTGTTCCCAACTGCTCCTGTCCAGAAATAGGTGTTAATTCATATTTGTCCCTCAACCTATCAGCAGTGATCACGCCAATGTCCCTCAAACATGGTGGTGTGCAAAGGGCCAAGTACACTTTTCTGTCGACAACAGGCCCAGACGAAGGATACTTGTGGTCTTCAGGGATCACTTACTCACTGATTGTGGCTAAATAAAGTCACAAGCGAGCAGGAAGTATAAGAGGACAGAGGACAAAGATACGGGTTCAAGTCCTTTCACCTCCATTTACTGGTTTTGTTAGCACAGTCTGCTGACTCTACCTGAAAGCGTATCGGTGAACACAGTGCTCTCCTTATGGCTTATTTACCTTGCAAGATTTCTGGAAGCATAATGTAGGGAAGAGACATAGGCTATGTTGTTAACTGTTCTGTACATAAGGATAGATGGGAAGACAAAAAGATGATTGTTTCATAGATAGATAGGTAGACAGACGACAGGTGAAAGAGAGATAGATAGGTACATAGATTAATAGATGATAGACATCACAGATAGATGATAGGAAGATAGAAAGATAGATACATAGATAGATACATAGATACATAGATATACACATACATAGATACATAGATAGACAGACAGACCTTTAGATAGATAGATACAGATACATGTCGATTGACACAAAGCTATTGTTCATAACCAGGAGTTGAATGGTGAATAACATAGCTAAACTACAAACAAAAAGGAAGAATGAAATCCAGTTTAAAAAGTGCAGTAAGCAGCCTTAGAAGAAAACAAATACTACCATTTGCAATGACGTGGATGGAGCAAGACGGTAGTATGTTCAGAAAAATAGGGCAGGCGGATAAAGGCAAGTACCAAGTGATTTCACTCATGTGAGGAGTATAACAACAAAGAAAAACTGAAGTAAAAAAACAGCAGCAGACTCACAGAACCCGAGAGTTGACTAAAAGTAACCAAAGGAAAAAGGACTGGGCAGGGTGAGTCTGAAGGGAGGGATAAGTGTGGGGAGAAAGAATGGGGGCATTAAGTTTAGCATTTATAATGCGCGGGGTCGGGTGTGCATGGGGAGCACTGTACAACACAGAGAAGACTAGTAGAGATCATATAGCATCTTACTACTCACTGATGGTCAGTGACTGTAACGGGGACTTTTGGGGGGGACATGGTGAAGGGGTCTACAGCATCCAACTACGCTGATCGACAGTGACTGAAGAGGTTTTTCGGGGGGACTTGGTGAAGGGGGGAGCATAGTAAACATAATGTTCTTCACGTGATTGTAGATTAATGATAAAAAATATTCTTTAAGTGCAATAAGTGCACAGCTCTGAGTCATCAGAATAAAAGGTCAGGCACTGAGTGCTGCAAACAAAAGACACAGGGATAAAAGAAGGGATGAAAACTCAAGACACCTACGTGCTTACTTACAGGAGACTCACTTGAGATCCAAGGACACAGACAAACTACAAGCCGAAGGTGTGTGGACAAGTACCCTACACGAGTGAAACGGAAATTCAAACAATCAAGCAAATGGATTCTGTTTGAGTCCCCAGAGACAGTCAGCAGAAAATAGCCCTATCTGGCCACCGTGAATTCTTTTTGTTTGGTTTCAACAGTTCCCAGCCATAGATTTAGTGGTGCAGCAACATACTTCTCATATTCTCTCAGCTCAACAACTGAGTTGCTGTTATAATAAGCATCTGGGCCTTTGAAATCAGTGGATTTTATGATGTTCACGAATGTGAAAATCTAATAACCACCTAAAGAGGGAAGTTTGGACACTCAAATAAACACGTCACTCCACAATACACTGTTAGCTCCCAACTGCTCCTGTCTAGAAATTGGTGTTCCTTTTTATTTGACCCTCCGTCCTATCGGCGGTGATCACGCTGATGTCCTTCCAACATGGTGGTGAGCGAAGCAACAAGTTTACTTTTCTGTCGACAACAGGCCCAGAGAAATGATACTTGAGATCTTCAGGGAGCACTTAGTCAATGAATGTGGCTAAATACAGACAGCAAGTTAGAAGGAGATGAAAGAGGACAGAGGATAGAGACACGGGTTCAAGTCCCAGCAAAACCATTTCCTGGTTTTGTAGGTACAGGCGGCCGACTCGAACTGCAAGTGTCTCGGTGAACCCAGTGATCCCTCTGCAGCCTAGATACTTTGCAGGATTTTTGGGAGCATAGTGTAGGAAAGTGCTATAGGGTATATGGTTAACTGTTCTGTACACATGGACAGATGGACAGACAAAAAGATGATTGAGTGAGTGATTGATAAATAGATAAACAGACAGATAGATAGATATAGGTACATATCGATTAACACAAATCTACTGCTCATAACAAGGAGAGCAATGGTGAAAGCACATAGCAAAACTACAAACAAAAAAGAAGAATGAAATCCAGTTTAAAAAGTGCAGTTAGCACCCATAAGAAGAAAACAAATCCTATCATTTGCAATAACGTGGATGGAGCCAGAGGGTATTACGCTCAGTCAAATAGACCAGGCGTAGAAATACATGTACCAAATGATTTTACTCATGTGTGGAGTATGATAACAAAGAAAAACTGAAGGAAAAGATAGCAGCAGACTCACAGAACCACAGAGTGGACTAACAGCTACCAAAGAGAAAGGGACTGGGTAGAGTTTGTGGGAAGGGAGTAATAAGTGCGGGGAAAAAGAATGGGGGCATTAGGATTAGCATGTATAACGTGTAGCGTGGGGTGTCATGGGTAGGGCTGTACAACACAGAGAAGACATGTAGTGATTCTACAGCATCTTAGTACATGCTGATGGAGAGCGGCTGTAACTGGGATTTGGGGTGACTTGGTGAAGAGGGTAGACAGAATAACATAATTTTCTGCATGTGATTGTATATTAATGAGAACAAAAAGAATTTCAAAGTGCAGTAAGAGCACAGCTCTCAAATATCAGAATAAAAGTACAGCCTTTGAGTGCTCCAATCAAAAGACACAGGGTAAGAAGAACTGATGAAAACTCAAGACCACCTACGTGCTCCCTTACTGGAGACTCACTTGAGATCCAAGGACACAGACAAACTACAAGCTGAAGGGGCGGGGACAGGTACCCTACACAAGTGAAACTGAGAAACAAAGAAAGAAATGGATTCTGTTTTGGACCCCAGAGAGAGTCAGTAGAAAATAGCCCTATCTAGCCACCGTGAATTCTTTTTGTTTGGTTTCAGCAGTGCTCAGGCATAGATTTAGTGGTGCAGCAACTTCCTTCTCATTTCCTCTCAAATCATCAAATGAATTGCTGTAATAATATGCGTCTGGGCATTTATAATCATTGCTTTTTATCATGTTCACGAATGTAAAGAAGTAATAACCACCTAAAGAGGGAAGTTTGGACACTCAAATAAACACTTCACTTCACAACACACTCTTTGTTCCCAACTGCTCCTGTCCAGAAATAGGTGTTAATTCATATTTGTCCCTCAACCTATCAGCAGTGATCACGCCAATGTCCCTCAAACATGGTGGTGTGCAAAGGGCCAAGTACACTTTTCTGTCGACAACAGGCCCAGACGAAGGATACTTGTGGTCTTCAGGGATCACTTACTCACTGATTGTGGCTAAATAAAGTCACAAGCGAGCAGGAAGTATAAGAGGACAGAGGACAAAGATACGGGTTCAAGTCCTTTCACCTCCATTTACTGGTTTTGTTAGCACAGTCTGCTGACTCTACCTGAAAGCGTATCGGTGAACACAGTGCTCTCCTTATGGCTTATTTACCTTGCAAGATTTCTGGAAGCATAATGTAGGGAAGAGACATAGGCTATGTTGTTAACTGTTCTGTACATAAGGATAGATGGGAAGACAAAAAGATGATTGTTTCATAGATAGATAGGTAGACAGACGACAGGTGAAAGAGAGATAGATAGGTACATAGATTAATAGATGATAGACATCACAGATAGATGATAGGAAGATAGAAAGATAGATACATAGATAGATACATAGATACATAGATATACACATACATAGATACATAGATAGACAGACAGACCTTTAGATAGATAGATACAGATACATGTCGATTGACACAAAGCTATTGTTCATAACCAGGAGTTGAATGGTGAATAACATAGCTAAACTACAAACAAAAAGGAAGAATGAAATCCAGTTTAAAAAGTGCAGTAAGCAGCCTTAGAAGAAAACAAATACTACCATTTGCAATGACGTGGATGGAGCAAGACGGTAGTATGTTCAGAAAAATAGGGCAGGCGGATAAAGGCAAGTACCAAGTGATTTCACTCATGTGAGGAGTATAACAACAAAGAAAAACTGAAGTAAAAAAACAGCAGCAGACTCACAGAACCCGAGAGTTGACTAAAAGTAACCAAAGGAAAAAGGACTGGGCAGGGTGAGTCTGAAGGGAGGGATAAGTGTGGGGAGAAAGAATGGGGGCATTAAGTTTAGCATTTATAATGCGCGGGGTCGGGTGTGCATGGGGAGCACTGTACAACACAGAGAAGACTAGTAGAGATCATATAGCATCTTACTACTCACTGATGGTCAGTGACTGTAACGGGGACTTTTGGGGGGGACATGGTGAAGGGGTCTACAGCATCCAACTACGCTGATCGACAGTGACTGAAGAGGTTTTTCGGGGGGACTTGGTGAAGGGGGGAGCATAGTAAACATAATGTTCTTCACGTGATTGTAGATTAATGATAAAAAATATTCTTTAAGTGCAATAAGTGCACAGCTCTGAATCATCAGAATAAAAGGTCAGGCACTGAGTGCTGCAAACAAAAGACACAGGGATAAAAGAAGGGATGAAAACTCAAGACACCTACGTGCTTACTTACAGGAGACTCACTTGAGATCCAAGGACACAGACAAACTACAAGCCGAAGGTGTGTGGACAAGTACCCTACACGAGTGAAACGGAAATTCAAACAATCAAGCAAATGGATTCTGTTTGAGTCCCCAGAGACAGTCAGCAGAAAATAGCCCTATCTGGCCACCGTGAATTCTTTTTGTTTGGTTTCAACAGTTCCCAGCCATAGATTTAGTGGTGCAGCAACATACTTCTCATATTCTCTCAGCTCAACAACTGAGTTGCTGTTATAATAAGCATCTGGGCCTTTGAAATCAGTGGATTTTATGATGTTTACGAATGTGAAAATCTAATAACCACCTAAAGAGGGAAGTTTGGACACTCAAATGAACACGTCACTCCACAATACACTGTTAGCTCCCAACTGCTCCTGTCTAGAAATTGGTGTTCCTTTTTATTTGACCCTCCGTCCTATCGGCGGTGATCACGCTGATGTCCTTCAAACATGGTGGTGAGCGAAGCAACAAGTTTACTTTTCTGTCGACAACAGGCCCAGAGAAATGATACTTGAGATCTTCAGGGAGCACTTAGTCAATGAATGTGGCTAAATACAGACAGCAAGTTAGAAGGAGATGAAAGAGGACAGAGGATAGAGACACGGGTTCAAGTCCCAGCAAAACCATTTCCTGGTTTTGTAGGTACAGGCGGCCGACTCGAACTGCAAGTGTCTCGGTGAACCCAGTGATCCCTCTGCAGCCTAGATACTGTGCAGGATTTTTGGGAGCATAGTGTAGGAAAGTGCTATAGGGTATATGGTTAACTGTTCTGTACACATGGACAGATGGACAGACAAAAAGATGATTGAGTGAGTGATTGATAAATAGATAAACAGACAGATAGATAGATATAGGTACATATCGATTAACACAAATCTACTGCTCATAACAAGGAGAGCAATGGTGAAAGCACATAGCAAAACTACAAACAAAAAAGAAGAATGAAATCCAGTTTAAAAAGTGCAGTTAGCACCCTTAAGAAGAAAACAAATCCTATCATTTGCAATAACGTGGATGGAGCCAGAGGGTATTACGCTCAGTCAAATAGACCAGGCGTAGAAATACATGTACCAAATGATTTTACTCATGTGTGGAGTATGATAACAAAGAAAAACTGAAGGAAAAGATAGCAGCAGACTCACAGAACCACAGAGTGGACTAACAGCTACCAAAGAGAAAGGGACTGGGTAGAGTTTGTGGGAAGGGAGTAATAAGTGCGGGGAAAAAGAATGGGGGCATTAGGATTAGCATGTATAACGTGTAGCGTGGGGTGTCATGGGTAGGGCTGTACAACACAGAGAAGACATGTAGTGATTCTACAGCATCTTAGTACATGCTGATGGAGAGCGGCTGTAACTGGGATTTGGGGTGACTTGGTGAAGAGGGTAGACAGAATAACATAATTTTCTGCATGTGATTGTATATTAATGAGAACAAAAAGAATTTCAAAGTGCAGTAAGAGCACAGCTCTCAAATATCAGAATAAAAGTACAGCCTTTGAGTGCTCCAATCAAAAGACACAGGGTAAGAAGAACTGATGAAAACTCAAGACCACCTACGTGCTCCCTTACTGGAGACTCACTTGAGATCCAAGGACACAGACAAACTACAAGCTGAAGGGGCGGGGACAGGTACCCTACACAAGTGAAACTGAGAAACAAAGAAAGAAATGGATTCTGTTTTGGACCCCAGAGAGAGTCAGTAGAAAATAGCCCTATCTAGCCACCGTGAATTCTTTTTGTTTGGTTTCAGCAGTGCTCAGGCATAGATTTAGTGGTGCAGCAACTTCCTTCTCATTTCCTCTCAAATCATCAAATGAATTGCTGTAATAATATGCGTCTGGGCATTTATAATCATTGCTTTTTATCATGTTCACGAATGTAAAGAAGTAATAACCACCTAAAGAGGGAAGTTTGGACACTCAAATAAACACTTCACTTCACAACACACTCTTTGTTCCCAACTGCTCCTGTCCAGAAATAGGTGTTAATTCATATTTGTCCCTCAACCTATCAGCAGTGATCACGCCAATGTCCCTCAAACATGGTGGTGTGCAAAGGGCCAAGTACACTTTTCTGTCGACAACAGGCCCAGACGAAGGATACTTGTGGTCTTCAGGGATCACTTACTCACTGATTGTGGCTAAATAAAGTCACAAGCGAGCAGGAAGTATAAGAGGACAGAGGACAAAGATACGGGTTCAAGTCCTTTCACCTCCATTTACTGGTTTTGTTAGCACAGTCTGCTGACTCTACCTGAAAGCGTATCGGTGAACACAGTGCTCTCCTTATGGCTTATTTACCTTGCAAGATTTCTGGAAGCATAATGTAGGGAAGAGACATAGGCTATGTTGTTAACTGTTCTGTACATAAGGATAGATGGGAAGACAAAAAGATGATTGTTTCATAGATAGATAGGTAGACAGACGACAGGTGAAAGAGAGATAGATAGGTACATAGATTAATAGATGATAGACATCACAGATAGATGATAGGAAGATAGAAAGATAGATACATAGATAGATACATAGATACATAGATATACACATACATAGATACATAGATAGACAGACAGACCTTTAGATAGATAGATACAGATACATGTCGATTGACACAAAGCTATTGTTCATAACCAGGAGTTGAATGGTGAATAACATAGCTAAACTACAAACAAAAAGGAAGAATGAAATCCAGTTTAAAAAGTGCAGTAAGCAGCCTTAGAAGAAAACAAATACTACCATTTGCAATGACGTGGATGGAGCAAGACGGTAGTATGTTCAGAAAAATAGGGCAGGCGGATAAAGGCAAGTACCAAGTGATTTCACTCATGTGAGGAGTATAACAACAAAGAAAAACTGAAGTAAAAAAACAGCAGCAGACTCACAGAACCCGAGAGTTGACTAAAAGTAACCAAAGGAAAAAGGACTGGGCAGGGTGAGTCTGAAGGGAGGGATAAGTGTGGGGAGAAAGAATGGGGGCATTAAGTTTAGCATTTATAATGCGCGGGGTCGGGTGTGCATGGGGAGCACTGTACAACACAGAGAAGACTAGTAGAGATCATATAGCATCTTACTACTCACTGATGGTCAGTGACTGTAACGGGGACTTTTGGGGGGGACATGGTGAAGGGGTCTACAGCATCCAACTACGCTGATCGACAGTGACTGAAGAGGTTTTTCGGGGGGACTTGGTGAAGGGGGGAGCATAGTAAACATAATGTTCTTCACGTGATTGTAGATTAATGATAAAAAATATTCTTTAAGTGCAATAAGTGCACAGCTCTGAATCATCAGAATAAAAGGTCAGGCACTGAGTGCTGCAAACAAAAGACACAGGGATAAAAGAAGGGATGAAAACTCAAGACACCTACGTGCTTACTTACAGGAGACTCACTTGAGATCCAAGGACACAGACAAACTACAAGCCGAAGGTGTGTGGACAAGTACCCTACACGAGTGAAACGGAAATTCAAACAATCAAGCAAATGGATTCTGTTTGAGTCCCCAGAGACAGTCAGCAGAAAATAGCCCTATCTGGCCACCGTGAATTCTTTTTGTTTGGTTTCAACAGTTCCCAGCCATAGATTTAGTGGTGCAGCAACATACTTCTCATATTCTCTCAGCTCAACAACTGAGTTGCTGTTATAATAAGCATCTGGGCCTTTGAAATCAGTGGATTTTATGATGTTTACGAATGTGAAAATCTAATAACCACCTAAAGAGGGAAGTTTGGACACTCAAATGAACACGTCACTCCACAATACACTGTTAGCTCCCAACTGCTCCTGTCTAGAAATTGGTGTTCCTTTTTATTTGACCCTCCGTCCTATCGGCGGTGATCACGCTGATGTCCTTCAAACATGGTGGTGAGCGAAGCAACAAGTTTACTTTTCTGTCGACAACAGGCCCAGAGAAATGATACTTGAGATCTTCAGGGAGCACTTAGTCAATGAATGTGGCTAAATACAGACAGCAAGTTAGAAGGAGATGAAAGAGGACAGAGGATAGAGACACGGGTTCAAGTCCCAGCAAAACCATTTCCTGGTTTTGTAGGTACAGGCGGCCGACTCGAACTGCAAGTGTCTCGGTGAACCCAGTGATCCCTCTGCAGCCTAGATACTTTGCAGGATTTTTGGGAGCATAGTGTAGGAAAGTGCTATAGGGTATATGGTTAACTGTTCTGTACACATGGACAGATGGACAGACAAAAAGATGATTGAGTGAGTGATTGATAAATAGATAAACAGACAGATAGATAGATATAGGTACATATCGATTAACACAAATCTACTGCTCATAACAAGGAGAGCAATGGTGAAAGCACATAGCAAAACTACAAACAAAAAAGAAGAATGAAATCCAGTTTAAAAAGTGCAGTTAGCACCCATAAGAAGAAAACAAATCCTATCATTTGCAATAACGTGGATGGAGCCAGAGGGTATTACGCTCAGTCAAATAGACCAGGCGTAGAAATACATGTACCAAATGATTTTACTCATGTGTGGAGTATGATAACAAAGAAAAACTGAAGGAAAAGATAGCAGCAGACTCACAGAACCACAGAGTGGACTAACAGCTACCAAAGAGAAAGGGACTGGGTAGAGTTTGTGGGAAGGGAGTAATAAGTGCGGGGAAAAAGAATGGGGGCATTAGGATTAGCATGTATAACGTGTAGCGTGGGGTGTCATGGGTAGGGCTGTACAACACAGAGAAGACATGTAGTGATTCTACAGCATCTTAGTACATGCTGACGGAGAGCGGCTGTAACTGGGATTTGGGGTGACTTGGTGAAGAGGGTAGACAGAATAACATAATTTTCTGCATGTGATTGTATATTAATGAGAACAAAAAGAATTTCAAAGTGCAGTAAGAGCACAGCTCTCAAATATCAGAATAAAAGTACAGCCTTTGAGTGCTCCAATCAAAAGACACAGGGTAAGAAGAACTGATGAAAACTCAAGACCACCTACGTGCTCCCTTACTGGAGACTCACTTGAGATCCAAGGACACAGACAAACTAGAAGCTGAAGGGGCGGGGACAGGTACCCTACACAAGTGAAACTGAGAAACAAAGAAAGAAATGGATTCTGTTTTGGACCCCAGAGAGAGTCAGTAGAAAATAGCCCTATCTAGCCACCGTGAATTCTTTTTGTTTGGTTTCAGCAGTGCTCAGGCATAGATTTAGTGGTGCAGCAACTTCCTTCTCATTTCCTCTCAAATCATCAAATGAATTGCTGTAATAATATGCGTCTGGGCATTTATAATCATTGCTTTTTATCATGTTCACGAATGTAAAGAAGTAATAACCACCTAAAGAGGGAAGTTTGGACACTCAAATAAACACTTCACTTCACAACACACTCTTTGTTCCCAACTGCTCCTGTCCAGAAATAGGTGTTAATTCATATTTGTCCCTCAACCTATCAGCAGTGATCACGCCAATGTCCCTCAAACATGGTGGTGTGCAAAGGGCCAAGTACACTTTTCTGTCGACAACAGGCCCAGACGAAGGATACTTGTGGTCTTCAGGGATCACTTACTCACTGATTGTGGCTAAATAAAGTCACAAGCGAGCAGGAAGTATAAGAGGACAGAGGACAAAGATACGGGTTCAAGTCCTTTCACCTCCATTTACTGGTTTTGTTAGCACAGTCTGCTGACTCTACCTGAAAGCGTATCGGTGAACACAGTGCTCTCCTTATGGCTTATTTACCTTGCAAGATTTCTGGAAGCATAATGTAGGGAAGAGACATAGGCTATGTTGTTAACTGTTCTGTACATAAGGATAGATGGGAAGACAAAAAGATGATTGTTTCATAGATAGATAGGTAGACAGACGACAGGTGAAAGAGAGATAGATAGGTACATAGATTAATAGATGATAGACATCACAGATAGATGATAGGAAGATAGAAAGATAGATACATAGATAGATACATAGATACATAGATATACACATACATAGATACATAGATAGACAGACAGACCTTTAGATAGATAGATACAGATACATGTCGATTGACACAAAGCTATTGTTCATAACCAGGAGTTGAATGGTGAATAACATAGCTAAACTACAAACAAAAAGGAAGAATGAAATCCAGTTTAAAAAGTGCAGTAAGCAGCCTTAGAAGAAAACAAATACTACCATTTGCAATGACGTGGATGGAGCAAGACGGTAGTATGTTCAGAAAAATAGGGCAGGCGGATAAAGGCAAGTACCAAGTGATTTCACTCATGTGAGGAGTATAACAACAAAGAAAAACTGAAGTAAAAAAACAGCAGCAGACTCACAGAACCCGAGAGTTGACTAAAAGTAACCAAAGGAAAAAGGACTGGGCAGGGTGAGTCTGAAGGGAGGGATAAGTGTGGGGAGAAAGAATGGGGGCATTAAGTTTAGCATTTATAATGCGCGGGGTCGGGTGTGCATGGGGAGCACTGTACAACACAGAGAAGACTAGTAGAGATCATATAGCATCTTACTACTCACTGATGGTCAGTGACTGTAACGGGGACTTTTGGGGGGGACATGGTGAAGGGGTCTACAGCATCCAACTACGCTGATCGACAGTGACTGAAGAGGTTTTTCGGGGGGACTTGGTGAAGGGGGGAGCATAGTAAACATAATGTTCTTCACGTGATTGTAGATTAATGATAAAAAATATTCTTTAAGTGCAATAAGTGCACAGCTCTGAGTCATCAGAATAAAAGGTCAGGCACTGAGTGCTGCAAACAAAAGACACAGGGATAAAAGAAGGGATGAAAACTCAAGACACCTACGTGCTTACTTACAGGAGACTCACTTGAGATCCAAGGACACAGACAAACTACAAGCCGAAGGTGTGTGGACAAGTACCCTACACGAGTGAAACGGAAATTCAAACAATCAAGCAAATGGATTCTGTTTGAGTCCCCAGAGACAGTCAGCAGAAAATAGCCCTATCTGGCCACCGTGAATTCTTTTTGTTTGGTTTCAACAGTTCCCAGCCATAGATTTAGTGGTGCAGCAACATACTTCTCATATTCTCTCAGCTCAACAACTGAGTTGCTGTTATAATAAGCATCTGGGCCTTTGAAATCAGTGGATTTTATGATGTTCACGAATGTGAAAATCTAATAACCACCTAAAGAGGGAAGTTTGGACACTCAAATAAACACGTCACTCCACAATACACTGTTAGCTCCCAACTGCTCCTGTCTAGAAATTGGTGTTCCTTTTTATTTGACCCTCCGTCCTATCGGCGGTGATCACGCTGATGTCCTTCCAACATGGTGGTGAGCGAAGCAACAAGTTTACTTTTCTGTCGACAACAGGCCCAGAGAAATGATACTTGAGATCTTCAGGGAGCACTTAGTCAATGAATGTGGCTAAATACAGACAGCAAGTTAGAAGGAGATGAAAGAGGACAGAGGATAGAGACACGGGTTCAAGTCCCAGCAAAACCATTTCCTGGTTTTGTAGGTACAGGCGGCCGACTCGAACTGCAAGTGTCTCGGTGAACCCAGTGATCCCTCTGCAGCCTAGATACTTTGCAGGATTTTTGGGAGCATAGTGTAGGAAAGTGCTATAGGGTATATGGTTAACTGTTCTGTACACATGGACAGATGGACAGACAAAAAGATGATTGAGTGAGTGATTGATAAATAGATAAACAGACAGATAGATAGATATAGGTACATATCGATTAACACAAATCTACTGCTCATAACAAGGAGAGCAATGGTGAAAGCACATAGCAAAACTACAAACAAAAAAGAAGAATGAAATCCAGTTTAAAAAGTGCAGTTAGCACCCATAAGAAGAAAACAAATCCTATCATTTGCAATAACGTGGATGGAGCCAGAGGGTATTACGCTCAGTCAAATAGACCAGGCGTAGAAATACATGTACCAAATGATTTTACTCATGTGTGGAGTATGATAACAAAGAAAAACTGAAGGAAAAGATAGCAGCAGACTCACAGAACCACAGAGTGGACTAACAGCTACCAAAGAGAAAGGGACTGGGTAGAGTTTGTGGGAAGGGAGTAATAAGTGCGGGGAAAAAGAATGGGGGCATTAGGATTAGCATGTATAACGTGTAGCGTGGGGTGTCATGGGTAGGGCTGTACAACACAGAGAAGACATGTAGTGATTCTACAGCATCTTAGTACATGCTGACGGAGAGCGGCTGTAACTGGGATTTGGGGTGACTTGGTGAAGAGGGTAGACAGAATAACATAATTTTCTGCATGTGATTGTATATTAATGAGAACAAAAAGAATTTCAAAGTGCAGTAAGAGCACAGCTCTCAAATATCAGAATAAAAGTACAGCCTTTGAGTGCTCCAATCAAAAGACACAGGGTAAGAAGAACTGATGAAAACTCAAGACCACCTACGTGCTCCCTTACTGGAGACTCACTTGAGATCCAAGGACACAGACAAACTACAAGCTGAAGGGGCGGGGACAGGTACCCTACACAAGTGAAACTGAGAAACAAAGAAAGAAATGGATTCTGTTTTGGACCCCAGAGAGAGTCAGTAGAAAATAGCCCTATCTAGCCACCGTGAATTCTTTTTGTTTGGTTTCAGCAGTGCTCAGGCATAGATTTAGTGGTGCAGCAACTTCCTTCTCATTTCCTCTCAAATCATCAAATGAATTGCTGTAATAATATGCGTCTGGGCATTTATAATCATTGCTTTTTATCATGTTCACGAATGTAAAGAAGTAATAACCACCTAAAGAGGGAAGTTTGGACACTCAAATAAACACTTCACTTCACAACACACTCTTTGTTCCCAACTGCTCCTGTCCAGAAATAGGTGTTAATTCATATTTGTCCCTCAACCTATCAGCAGTGATCACGCCAATGTCCCTCAAACATGGTGGTGTGCAAAGGGCCAAGTACACTTTTCTGTCGACAACAGGCCCAGACGAAGGATACTTGTGGTCTTCAGGGATCACTTACTCACTGATTGTGGCTAAATAAAGTCACAAGCGAGCAGGAAGTATAAGAGGACAGAGGACAAAGATACGGGTTCAAGTCCTTTCACCTCCATTTACTGGTTTTGTTAGCACAGTCTGCTGACTCTACCTGAAAGCGTATCGGTGAACACAGTGCTCTCCTTATGGCTTATTTACCTTGCAAGATTTCTGGAAGCATAATGTAGGGAAGAGACATAGGCTATGTTGTTAACTGTTCTGTACATAAGGATAGATGGGAAGACAAAAAGATGATTGTTTCATAGATAGATAGGTAGACAGACGACAGGTGAAAGAGAGATAGATAGGTACATAGATTAATAGATGATAGACATCACAGATAGATGATAGGAAGATAGAAAGATAGATACATAGATAGATACATAGATACATAGATATACACATACATAGATACATAGATAGACAGACAGACCTTTAGATAGATAGATACAGATACATGTCGATTGACACAAAGCTATTGTTCATAACCAGGAGTTGAATGGTGAATAACATAGCTAAACTACAAACAAAAAGGAAGAATGAAATCCAGTTTAAAAAGTGCAGTAAGCAGCCTTAGAAGAAAACAAATACTACCATTTGCAATGACGTGGATGGAGCAAGACGGTAGTATGTTCAGAAAAATAGGGCAGGCGGATAAAGGCAAGTACCAAGTGATTTCACTCATGTGAGGAGTATAACAACAAAGAAAAACTGAAGTAAAAAAACAGCAGCAGACTCACAGAACCCGAGAGTTGACTAAAAGTAACCAAAGGAAAAAGGACTGGGCAGGGTGAGTCTGAAGGGAGGGATAAGTGTGGGGAGAAAGAATGGGGGCATTAAGTTTAGCATTTATAATGCGCGGGGTCGGGTGTGCATGGGGAGCACTGTACAACACAGAGAAGACTAGTAGAGATCATATAGCATCTTACTACTCACTGATGGTCAGTGACTGTAATGGGGACTTTTTGGGGGGACATGGTGAAGGGGTCTACAGCATCCAACTACGCTGATCGACAGTGACTGAAGAGGTTTTTCGGGGGGACTTGGTGAAGGGGGGAGCATAGTAAACATAATGTTCTTCACGTGATTGTAGATTAATGATAAAAAATATTCTTTAAGTGCAATAAGTGCACAGCTCTGAATCATCAGAATAAAAGGTCAGGCACTGAGTGCTGCAAACAAAAGACACAGGGATAAAAGAAGGGATGAAAACTCAAGACACCTACGTGCTTACTTACAGGAGACTCACTTGAGATCCAAGGACACAGACAAACTACAAGCCGAAGGTGTGTGGACAAGTACCCTACACGAGTGAAACGGAAATTCAAACAATCAAGCAGATGGATTCTGTTTGAGTCCCCAGAGACAGTCAGCAGAAAATAGCCCTATCTGGCCACCGTGAATTCTTTTTGTTTGGTTTCAACAGTTCCCAGCCATAGATTTAGTGGTGCAGCAACATACTTCTCATATTCTCTCAGCTCAACAACTGAGTTGCTGTTATAATAAGCATCTGGGCCTTTGAAATCAGTGGATTTTATGATGTTCACGAATGTGAAAATCTAATAACCACCTAAAGAGGGAAGTTTGGACACTCAAATAAACACGTCACTCCACAATACACTGTTAGCTCCCAACTGCTCCTGTCTAGAAATTGGTGTTCCTTTTTATTTGACCCTCCGTCCTATCGGCGGTGATCACGCTGATGTCCTTCAAACATGGTGGTGAGCGAAGCAACAAGTTTACTTTTCTGTCGACAACAGGCCCAGAGAAATGATACTTGAGATCTTCAGGGAGCACTTAGTCAATGAATGTGGCTAAATACAGACAGCAAGTTAGAAGGAGATGAAAGAGGACAGAGGATAGAGACACGGGTTCAAGTCCCAGCAAAACCATTTCCTGGTTTTGTAGGTACAGGCGGCCGACTCGAACTGCAAGTGTCTCGGTGAACCCAGTGATCCCTCTGCAGCCTAGATACTTTGCAGGATTTTTAGGAGCATAGTGTAGGAAAGTGCTATAGGGTATATGGTTAACTGTTCTGTACACATGGACAGATGGACAGACAAAAAGATGATTGAGTGAGTGATTGATAAATAGATAAACAGACAGATAGATAGATATAGGTACATATCGATTAACACAAATCTACTGCTCATAACAAGGAGAGCAATGGTGAAAGCACATAGCAAAACTACAAACAAAAAAGAAGAATGAAATCCAGTTTAAAAAGTGCAGTTAGCACCCATAAGAAGAAAACAAATCCTATCATTTGCAATAACGTGGATGGAGCCAGAGGGTATTACGCTCAGTCAAATAGACCAGGCGTAGAAATACATGTACCAAATGATTTTACTCATGTGTGGAGTATGATAACAAAGAAAAACTGAAGGAAAAGATAGCAGCAGACTCACAGAACCACAGAGTGGACTAACAGCTACCAAAGAGAAAGGGACTGGGTAGAGTTTGTGGGAAGGGAGTAATAAGTGCGGGGAAAAAGAATGGGGGCATTAGGATTAGCATGTATAACGTGTAGCGTGGGGTGTCATGGGTAGGGCTGTACAACACAGAGAAGACATGTAGTGATTCTACAGCATCTTAGTACATGCTGACGGAGAGCGGCTGTAACTGGGATTTGGGGTGACTTGGTGAAGAGGGTAGACAGAATAACATAATTTTCTGCATGTGATTGTATATTAATGAGAACAAAAAGAATTTCAAAGTGCAGTAAGAGCACAGCTCTCAAATATCAGAATAAAAGTACAGCCTTTGAGTGCTCCAATCAAAAGACACAGGGTAAGAAGAACTGATGAAAACTCAAGACCACCTACGTGCTCCCTTACTGGAGACTCACTTGAGATCCAAGGACACAGACAAACTACAAGCTGAAGGGGCGGGGACAGGTACCCTACACAAGTGAAACTGAGAAACAAAGAAAGAAATGGATTCTGTTTTGGACCCCAGAGAGAGTCAGTAGAAAATAGCCCTATCTAGCCACCGTGAATTCTTTTTGTTTGGTTTCAGCAGTGCTCAGGCATAGATTTAGTGGTGCAGCAACTTCCTTCTCATTTCCTCTCAAATCATCAAATGAATTGCTGTAATAATATGCGTCTGGGCATTTATAATCATTGCTTTTTATCATGTTCACGAATGTAAAGAAGTAATAACCACCTAAAGAGGGAAGTTTGGACACTCAAATAAACACTTCACTTCACAACACACTCTTTGTTCCCAACTGCTCCTGTCCAGAAATAGGTGTTAATTCATATTTGTCCCTCAACCTATCAGCAGTGATCACGCCAATGTCCCTCAAACATGGTGGTGTGCAAAGGGCCAAGTACACTTTTCTGTCGACAACAGGCCCAGACGAAGGATACTTGTGGTCTTCAGGGATCACTTACTCACTGATTGTGGCTAAATAAAGTCACAAGCGAGCAGGAAGTATAAGAGGACAGAGGACAAAGATACGGGTTCAAGTCCTTTCACCTCCATTTACTGGTTTTGTTAGCACAGTCTGCTGACTCTACCTGAAAGCGTATCGGTGAACACAGTGCTCTCCTTATGGCTTATTTACCTTGCAAGATTTCTGGAAGCATAATGTAGGGAAGAGACATAGGCTATGTTGTTAACTGTTCTGTACATAAGGATAGATGGGAAGACAAAAAGATGATTGTTTCATAGATAGATAGGTAGACAGACGACAGGTGAAAGAGAGATAGATAGGTACATAGATTAATAGATGATAGACATCACAGATAGATGATAGGAAGATAGAAAGATAGATACATAGATAGATACATAGATACATAGATACACACATACATAGATACATAGATAGACAGACAGACCTTTAGATAGATAGATACAGATACATGTCGATTGACACAAAGCTATTGTTCATAACCAGGAGTTGAATGGTGAATAACATAGCTAAACTACAAACAAAAAGGAAGAATGAAATCCAGTTTAAAAAGTGCAGTAAGCAGCCTTAGAAGAAAACAAATACTACCATTTGCAATGACGTGGATGGAGCAAGACGGTAGTATGTTCAGAAAAATAGGGCAGGCGGATAAAGGCAAGTACCAAGTGATTTCACTCATGTGAGGAGTATAACAACAAAGAAAAACTGAAGTAAAAAAACAGCAGCAGACTCACAGAACCCGAGAGTTGACTAAAAGTAACCAAAGGAAAAAGGACTGGGCAGGGTGAGTCTGAAGGGAGGGATAAGTGTGGGGAGAAAGAATGGGGGCATTAAGTTTAGCATTTATAATGCACGGGGTCGGGTGTGCATGGGGAGCACTGTACAACACAGAGAAGACTAGTAGAGATCATATAGCATCTTACTACTCACTGATGGTCAGTGACTGTAACGGGGACTTTTGGGGGGGACATGGTGAAGGGGTCTACAGCATCCAACTACGCTGATCGACAGTGACTGAAGAGGTTTTTCGGGGGGACTTGGTGAAGGGGGGAGCATAGTAAACATAATGTTCTTCACGTGATTGTAGATTAATGATAAAAAATATTCTTTAAGTGCAATAAGTGCACAGCTCTGAATCATCAGAATAAAAGGTCAGGCACTGAGTGCTGCAAACAAAAGACACAGGGATAAAAGAAGGGATGAAAACTCAAGACACCTACGTGCTTACTTACAGGAGACTCACTTGAGATCCAAGGACACAGACAAACTACAAGCCGAAGGTGTGTGGACAAGTACCCTACACGAGTGAAACGGAAATTCAAACAATCAAGCAGATGGATTCTGTTTGAGTCCCCAGAGACAGTCAGCAGAAAATAGCCCTATCTGGCCACCGTGAATTCTTTTTGTTTGGTTTCAACAGTTCCCAGCCATAGATTTAGTGGTGCAGCAACATACTTCTCATATTCTCTCAGCTCAACAACTGAGTTGCTGTTATAATAAGCATCTGGGCCTTTGAAATCAGTGGATTTTATGATGTTCACGAATGTGAAAATCTAATAACCACCTAAAGAGGGAAGTTTGGACAATCAAATAAACACGTCACTCCACAATACACTGTTAGCTCCCAACTGCTCCTGTCTAGAAATTGGTGTTCCTTTTTATTTGACCCTCCGTCCTATCGGCGGTGATCACGCTGATGTCCTTCAAACATGGTGGTGAGCGAAGCAACAAGTTTACTTTTCTGTCGACAACAGGCCCAGAGAAATGATACTTGAGATCTTCAGGGAGCACTTAGTCAATGAATGTGGCTAAATACAGACAGCAAGTTAGAAGGAGATGAAAGAGGACAGAGGATAGAGACACGGGTTCAAGTCCCAGCAAAACCATTTCCTGGTTTTGTAGGTACAGGCGGCCGACTCGAACTGCAAGTGTCTCGGTGAACCCAGTGATCCCTCTGCAGCCTAGATACTTTGCAGGATTTTTGGGAGCATAGTGTAGGAAAGTGCTATAGGGTATATGGTTAACTGTTCTGTACACATGGACAGATGGACAGACAAAAAGATGATTGAGTGAGTGATTGATAAATAGATAAACAGACAGATAGATAGATATAGGTACATATCGATTAACACAAATCTACTGCTCATAACAAGGAGAGCAATGGTGAAAGCACATAGCAAAACTACAAACAAAAAAGAAGAATGAAATCCAGTTTAAAAAGTGCAGTTAGCACCCATAAGAAGAAAACAAATCCTATCATTTGCAATAACGTGGATGGAGCCAGAGGGTATTACGCTCAGTCAAATAGACCAGGCGTAGAAATACATGTACCAAATGATTTTACTCATGTGTGGAGTATGATAACAAAGAAAAACTGAAGGAAAAGATAGCAGCAGACTCACAGAACCACAGAGTGGACTAACAGCTACCAAAGAGAAAGGGACTGGGTAGAGTTTGTGGGAAGGGAGTAATAAGTGCGGGGAAAAAGAATGGGGGCATTAGGATTAGCATGTATAACGTGTAGCGTGGGGTGTCATGGGTAGGGCTGTACAACACAGAGAAGACATGTAGTGATTCTACAGCATCTTAGTACATGCTGACGGAGAGCGGCTGTAACTGGGATTTGGGGTGACTTGGTGAAGAGGGTAGACAGAATAACATAATTTTCTGCATGTGATTGTATATTAATGAGAACAAAAAGAATTTCAAAGTGCAGTAAGAGCACAGCTCTCAAATATCAGAATAAAAGTACAGCCTTTGAGTGCTCCAATCAAAAGACACAGGGTAAGAAGAACTGATGAAAACTCAAGACCACCTACGTGCTCCCTTACTGGAGACTCACTTGAGATCCAAGGACACAGACAAACTACAAGCTGAAGGGGCGGGGACAGGTACCCTACACAAGTGAAACTGAGAAACAAAGAAAGAAATGGATTCTGTTTTGGACCCCAGAGAGAGTCAGTAGAAAATAGCCCTATCTAGCCACCGTGAATTCTTTTTGTTTGGTTTCAGCAGTGCTCAGGCATAGATTTAGTGGTGCAGCAACTTCCTTCTCATTTCCTCTCAAATCATCAAATGAATTGCTGTAATAATATGCGTCTGGGCATTTATAATCATTGCTTTTTATCATGTTCACGAATGTAAAGAAGTAATAACCACCTAAAGAGGGAAGTTTGGACACTCAAATAAACACTTCACTTCACAACACACTCTTTGTTCCCAACTGCTCCTGTCCAGAAATAGGTGTTAATTCATATTTGTCCCTCAACCTATCAGCAGTGATCACGCCAATGTCCCTCAAACATGGTGGTGTGCAAAGGGCCAAGTACACTTTTCTGTCGACAACAGGCCCAGACGAAGGATACTTGTGGTCTTCAGGGATCACTTACTCACTGATTGTGGCTAAATAAAGTCACAAGCGAGCAGGAAGTATAAGAGGACAGAGGACAAAGATACGGGTTCAAGTCCTTTCACCTCCATTTACTGGTTTTGTTAGCACAGTCTGCTGACTCTACCTGAAAGCGTATCGGTGAACACAGTGCTCTCCTTATGGCTTATTTACCTTGCAAGATTTCTGGAAGCATAATGTAGGGAAGAGACATAGGCTATGTTGTTAACTGTTCTGTACATAAGGATAGATGGGAAGACAAAAAGATGATTGTTTCATAGATAGATAGGTAGACAGACGACAGGTGAAAGAGAGATAGATAGGTACATAGATTAATAGATGATAGACATCACAGATAGATGATAGGAAGATAGAAAGATAGATACATAGATAGATACATAGATACATAGATACACACATACATAGATACATAGATAGACAGACAGACCTTTGGATAGATAGATACAGATACATGTCGATTGACACAAAGCTATTGTTCATAACCAGGAGTTGAATGGTGAATAACATAGCTAAACTACAAACAAAAAGGAAGAATGAAATCCAGTTTAAAAAGTGCAGTAAGCAGCCTTAGAAGAAAACAAATACTACCATTTGCAATGACGTGGATGGAGCAAGACGGTAGTATGTTCAGAAAAATAGGGCAGGCGGATAAAGGCAAGTACCAAGTGATTTCACTCATGTGAGGAGTATAACAACAAAGAAAAACTGAAGTAAAAAAACAGCAGCAGACTCACAGAACCCGAGAGTTGACTAAAAGTAACCAAAGGAAAAAGGACTGTGCAGGGTGAGTCTGAAGGGAGGGATAAGTGTGGGGAGAAAGAATGGGGGCATTAAGTTTAGCATTTATAATGCGCGGGGTCGGGTGTGCATGGGGAGCACTGTACAACACAGAGAAGACTAGTAGAGATCATATAGCATCTTACTACTCACTGATGGTCAGTGACTGTAACGGGGACTTTTGGGGGGGACATGGTGAAGGGGTCTACAGCATCCAACTACGCTGATCGACAGTGACTGAAGAGGTTTTTCGGGGGGACTTGGTGAAGGGGGGAGCATAGTAAACATAATGTTCTTCACGTGATTGTAGATTAATGATAAAAAATATTCTTTAAGTGCAATAAGTGCACAGCTCTGAATCATCAGAATAAAAGGTCAGGCACTGAGTGCTGCAAACAAAAGACACAGGGATAAAAGAAGGGATGAAAACTCAAGACACCTACGTGCTTACTTACAGGAGACTCACTTGAGATCCAAGGACACAGACAAACTACAAGCCGAAGGTGTGTGGACAAGTACCCTACACGAGTGAAACGGAAATTCAAACAATCAAGCAGATGGATTCTGTTTGAGTCCCCAGAGACAGTCAGCAGAAAATAGCCCTATCTGGCCACCGTGAATTCTTTTTGTTTGGTTTCAACAGTTCCCAGCCATAGATTTAGTGGTGCAGCAACATACTTCTCATATTCTCTCAGCTCAACAACTGAGTTGCTGTTATAATAAGCATCTGGGCCTTTGAAATCAGTGGATTTTATGATGTTTACGAATGTGAAAATCTAATAACCACCTAAAGAGGGAAGTTTGGACACTCAAATGAACACGTCACTCCACAATACACTGTTAGCTCCCAACTGCTCCTGTCTAGAAATTGGTGTTCCTTTTTATTTGACCCTCCGTCCTATCGGCGGTGATCACGCTGATGTCCTTCAAACATGGTGGTGAGCGAAGCAACAAGTTTACTTTTCTGTCGACAACAGGCCCAGAGAAATGATACTTGAGATCTTCAGGGAGCACTTAGTCAATGAATGTGGCTAAATACAGACAGCAAGTTAGAAGGAGATGAAAGAGGACAGAGGATAGAGACACGGGTTCAAGTCCCAGCAAAACCATTTCCTGGTTTTGTAGGTACAGGCGGCCGACTCGAACTGCAAGTGTCTCGGTGAACCCAGTGATCCCTCTGCAGCCTAGATACTTTGCAGGATTTTTGGGAGCATAGTGTAGGAAAGTGCTATAGGGTATATGGTTAACTGTTCTGTACACATGGACAGATGGACAGACAAAAAGATGATTGAGTGAGTGATTGATAAATAGATAAACAGACAGATAGATAGATATAGGTACATATCGATTAACACAAATCTACTGCTCATAACAAGGAGAGCAATGGTGAAAGCACATAGCAAAACTACAAACAAAAAAGAAGAATGAAATCCAGTTTAAAAAGTGCAGTTAGCACCCATAAGAAGAAAACAAATCCTATCATTTGCAATAACGTGGATGGAGCCAGAGGGTATTACGCTCAGTCAAATAGACCAGGCGTAGAAATACATGTACCAAATGATTTTACTCATGTGTGGAGTATGATAACAAAGAAAAACTGAAGGAAAAGATAGCAGCAGACTCACAGAACCACAGAGTGGACTAACAGCTACCAAAGAGAAAGGGACTGGGTAGAGTTTGTGGGAAGGGAGTAATAAGTGCGGGGAAAAAGAATGGGGGCATTAGGATTAGCATGTATAACGTGTAGCGTGGGGTGTCATGGGTAGGGCTGTACAACACAGAGAAGACATGTAGTGATTCTACAGCATCTTAGTACATGCTGACGGAGAGCGGCTGTAACTGGGATTTGGGGTGACTTGGTGAAGAGGGTAGACAGAATAACATAATTTTCTGCATGTGATTGTATATTAATGAGAACAAAAAGAATTTCAAAGTGCAGTAAGAGCACAGCTCTCAAATATCAGAATAAAAGTACAGCCTTTGAGTGCTCCAATCAAAAGACACAGGGTAAGAAGAACTGATGAAAACTCAAGACCACCTACGTGCTCCCTTACTGGAGACTCACTTGAGATCCAAGGACACAGACAAACTACAAGCTGAAGGGGCGGGGACAGGTACCCTACACAAGTGAAACTGAGAAACAAAGAAAGAAATGGATTCTGTTTTGGACCCCAGAGAGAGTCAGTAGAAAATAGCCCTATCTAGCCACCGTGAATTCTTTTTGTTTGGTTTCAGCAGTGCTCAGGCATAGATTTAGTGGTGCAGCAACTTCCTTCTCATTTCCTCTCAAATCATCAAATGAATTGCTGTAATAATATGCGTCTGGGCATTTATAATCATTGCTTTTTATCATGTTCACGAATGTAAAGAAGTAATAACCACCTAAAGAGGGAAGTTTGGACACTCAAATAAACACTTCACTTCACAACACACTCTTTGTTCCCAACTGCTCCTGTCCAGAAATAGGTGTTAATTCATATTTGTCCCTCAACCTATCAGCAGTGATCACGCCAATGTCCCTCAAACATGGTGGTGTGCAAAGGGCCAAGTACACTTTTCTGTCGACAACAGGCCCAGACGAAGGATACTTGTGGTCTTCAGGGATCACTTACTCACTGATTGTGGCTAAATAAAGTCACAAGCGAGCAGGAAGTATAAGAGGACAGAGGACAAAGATACGGGTTCAAGTCCTTTCACCTCCATTTACTGGTTTTGTTAGCACAGTCTGCTGACTCTACCTGAAAGCGTATCGGTGAACACAGTGCTCTCCTTATGGCTTATTTACCTTGCAAGATTTCTGGAAGCATAATGTAGGGAAGAGACATAGGCTATGTTGTTAACTGTTCTGTACATAAGGATAGATGGGAAGACAAAAAGATGATTGTTTCATAGATAGATAGGTAGACAGACGACAGGTGAAAGAGAGATAGATAGGTACATAGATTAATAGATGATAGACATCACAGATAGATGATAGGAAGATAGAAAGATAGATACATAGATAGATACATAGATACATAGATATACACATACATAGATACATAGATAGACAGACAGACCTTTGGATAGATAGATACAGATACATGTCGATTGACACAAAGCTATTGTTCATAACCAGGAGTTGAATGGTGAATAACATAGCTAAACTACAAACAAAAAGGAAGAATGAAATCCAGTTTAAAAAGTGCAGTAAGCAGCCTTAGAAGAAAACAAATACTACCATTTGCAATGACGTGGATGGAGCAAGACGGTAGTATGTTCAGAAAAATAGGGCAGGCGGATAAAGGCAAGTACCAAGTGATTTCACTCATGTGAGGAGTATAACAACAAAGAAAAACTGAAGTAAAAAAACAGCAGCAGACTCACAGAACCCGAGAGTTGACTAAAAGTAACCAAAGGAAAAAGGACTGGGCAGGGTGAGTCTGAAGGGAGGGATAAGTGTGGGGAGAAAGAATGGGGGCATTAAGTTTAGCATTTATAATGCGCGGGGTCGGGTGTGCATGGGGAGCACTGTACAACACAGAGAAGACTAGTAGAGATCATATAGCATCTTACTACTCACTGATGGTCAGTGACTGTAACGGGGACTTTTGGGGGGGACATGGTGAAGGGGTCTACAGCATCCAACTACGCTGATCGACAGTGACTGAAGAGGTTTTTCGGGGGGACTTGGTGAAGGGGGGAGCATAGTAAACATAATGTTCTTCACGTGATTGTAGATTAATGATAAAAAATATTCTTTAAGTGCAATAAGTGCACAGCTCTGAATCATCAGAATAAAAGGTCAGGCACTGAGTGCTGCAAACAAAAGACACAGGGATAAAAGAAGGGATGAAAACTCAAGACACCTACGTGCTTACTTACAGGAGACTCACTTGAGATCCAAGGACACAGACAAACTACAAGCCGAAGGTGTGTGGACAAGTACCCTACACGAGTGAAACGGAAATTCAAACAATCAAGCAAATGGATTCTGTTTGAGTCCCCAGAGACAGTCAGCAGAAAATAGCCCTATCTGGCCACCGTGAATTCTTTTTGTTTGGTTTCAACAGTTCCCAGCCATAGATTTAGTGGTGCAGCAACATACTTCTCATATTCTCTCAGCTCAACAACTGAGTTGCTGTTATAATAAGCATCTGGGCCTTTGAAATCAGTGGATTTTATGATGTTTACGAATGTGAAAATCTAATAACCACCTAAAGAGGGAAGTTTGGACACTCAAATGAACACGTCACTCCACAATACACTGTTAGCTCCCAACTGCTCCTGTCTAGAAATTGGTGTTCCTTTTTATTTGACCCTCCGTCCTATCGGCGGTGATCACGCTGATGTCCTTCAAACATGGTGGTGAGCGAAGCAACAAGTTTACTTTTCTGTCGACAACAGGCCCAGAGAAATGATACTTGAGATCTTCAGGGAGCACTTAGTCAATGAATGTGGCTAAATACAGACAGCAAGTTAGAAGGAGATGAAAGAGGACAGAGGATAGAGACACGGGTTCAAGTCCCAGCAAAACCATTTCCTGGTTTTGTAGGTACAGGCGGCCGACTCGAACTGCAAGTGTCTCGGTGAACCCAGTGATCCCTCTGCAGCCTAGATACTTTGCAGGATTTTTGGGAGCATAGTGTAGGAAAGTGCTATAGGGTATATGGTTAACTGTTCTGTACACATGGACAGATGGACAGACAAAAAGATGATTGAGTGAGTGATTGATAAATAGATAAACAGACAGATAGATAGATATAGGTACATATCGATTAACACAAATCTACTGCTCATAACAAGGAGAGCAATGGTGAAAGCACATAGCAAAACTACAAACAAAAAAGAAGAATGAAATCCAGTTTAAAAAGTGCAGTTAGCACCCATAAGAAGAAAACAAATCCTATCATTTGCAATAACGTGGATGGAGCCAGAGGGTATTACGCTCAGTCAAATAGACCAGGCGTAGAAATACATGTACCAAATGATTTTACTCATGTGTGGAGTATGATAACAAAGAAAAACTGAAGGAAAAGATAGCAGCAGACTCACAGAACCACAGAGTGGACTAACAGCTACCAAAGAGAAAGGGACTGGGTAGAGTTTGTGGGAAGGGAGTAATAAGTGCGGGGAAAAAGAATGGGGGCATTAGGATTAGCATGTATAACGTGTAGCGTGGGGTGTCATGGGTAGGGCTGTACAACACAGAGAAGACATGTAGTGATTCTACAGCATCTTAGTACATGCTGACGGAGAGCGGCTGTAACTGGGATTTGGGGTGACTTGGTGAAGAGGGTAGACAGAATAACATAATTTTCTGCATGTGATTGTATATTAATGAGAACAAAAAGAATTTCAAAGTGCAGTAAGAGCACAGCTCTCAAATATCAGAATAAAAGTACAGCCTTTGAGTGCTCCAATCAAAAGACACAGGGTAAGAAGAACTGATGAAAACTCAAGACCACCTACGTGCTCCCTTACTGGAGACTCACTTGAGATCCAAGGACACAGACAAACTAGAAGCTGAAGGGGCGGGGACAGGTACCCTACACAAGTGAAACTGAGAAACAAAGAAAGAAATGGATTCTGTTTTGGACCCCAGAGAGAGTCAGTAGAAAATAGCCCTATCTAGCCACCGTGAATTCTTTTTGTTTGGTTTCAGCAGTGCTCAGGCATAGATTTAGTGGTGCAGCAACTTCCTTCTCATTTCCTCTCAAATCATCAAATGAATTGCTGTAATAATATGCGTCTGGGCATTTATAATCATTGCTTTTTATCATGTTCACGAATGTAAAGAAGTAATAACCACCTAAAGAGGGAAGTTTGGACACTCAAATAAACACTTCACTTCACAACACACTCTTTGTTCCCAACTGCTCCTGTCCAGAAATAGGTGTTAATTCATATTTGTCCCTCAACCTATCAGCAGTGATCACGCCAATGTCCCTCAAACATGGTGGTGTGCAAAGGGCCAAGTACACTTTTCTGTCGACAACAGGCCCAGACGAAGGATACTTGTGGTCTTCAGGGATCACTTACTCACTGATTGTGGCTAAATAAAGTCACAAGCGAGCAGGAAGTATAAGAGGACAGAGGACAAAGATACGGGTTCAAGTCCTTTCACCTCCATTTACTGGTTTTGTTAGCACAGTCTGCTGACTCTACCTGAAAGCGTATCGGTGAACACAGTGCTCTCCTTATGGCTTATTTACCTTGCAAGATTTCTGGAAGCATAATGTAGGGAAGAGACATAGGCTATGTTGTTAACTGTTCTGTACATAAGGATAGATGGGAAGACAAAAAGATGATTGTTTCATAGATAGATAGGTAGACAGACGACAGGTGAAAGAGAGATAGATAGGTACATAGATTAATAGATGATAGACATCACAGATAGATGATAGGAAGATAGAAAGATAGATACATAGATAGATACATAGATACATAGATATACACATACATAGATACATAGATAGACAGACAGACCTTTAGATAGATAGATACAGATACATGTCGATTGACACAAAGCTATTGTTCATAACCAGGAGTTGAATGGTGAATAACATAGCTAAACTACAAACAAAAAGGAAGAATGAAATCCAGTTTAAAAAGTGCAGTAAGCAGCCTTAGAAGAAAACAAATACTACCATTTGCAATGACGTGGATGGAGCAAGACGGTAGTATGTTCAGAAAAATAGGGCAGGCGGATAAAGGCAAGTACCAAGTGATTTCACTCATGTGAGGAGTATAACAACAAAGAAAAACTGAAGTAAAAAAACAGCAGCAGACTCACAGAACCCGAGAGTTGACTAAAAGTAACCAAAGGAAAAAGGACTGGGCAGGGTGAGTCTGAAGGGAGGGATAAGTGTGGGGAGAAAGAATGGGGGCATTAAGTTTAGCATTTATAATGCGCGGGGTCGGGTGTGCATGGGGAGCACTGTACAACACAGAGAAGACTAGTAGAGATCATATAGCATCTTACTACTCACTGATGGTCAGTGACTGTAACGGGGACTTTTGGGGGGGACATGGTGAAGGGGTCTACAGCATCCAACTACGCTGATCGACAGTGACTGAAGAGGTTTTTCGGGGGGACTTGGTGAAGGGGGGAGCATAGTAAACATAATGTTCTTCACGTGATTGTAGATTAATGATAAAAAATATTCTTTAAGTGCAATAAGTGCACAGCTCTGAGTCATCAGAATAAAAGGTCAGGCACTGAGTGCTGCAAACAAAAGACACAGGGATAAAAGAAGGGATGAAAACTCAAGACACCTACGTGCTTACTTACAGGAGACTCACTTGAGATCCAAGGACACAGACAAACTACAAGCCGAAGGTGTGTGGACAAGTACCCTACACGAGTGAAACGGAAATTCAAACAATCAAGCAAATGGATTCTGTTTGAGTCCCCAGAGACAGTCAGCAGAAAATAGCCCTATCTGGCCACCGTGAATTCTTTTTGTTTGGTTTCAACAGTTCCCAGCCATAGATTTAGTGGTGCAGCAACATACTTCTCATATTCTCTCAGCTCAACAACTGAGTTGCTGTTATAATAAGCATCTGGGCCTTTGAAATCAGTGGATTTTATGATGTTCACGAATGTGAAAATCTAATAACCACCTAAAGAGGGAAGTTTGGACACTCAAATAAACACGTCACTCCACAATACACTGTTAGCTCCCAACTGCTCCTGTCTAGAAATTGGTGTTCCTTTTTATTTGACCCTCCGTCCTATCGGCGGTGATCACGCTGATGTCCTTCCAACATGGTGGTGAGCGAAGCAACAAGTTTACTTTTCTGTCGACAACAGGCCCAGAGAAATGATACTTGAGATCTTCAGGGAGCACTTAGTCAATGAATGTGGCTAAATACAGACAGCAAGTTAGAAGGAGATGAAAGAGGACAGAGGATAGAGACACGGGTTCAAGTCCCAGCAAAACCATTTCCTGGTTTTGTAGGTACAGGCGGCCGACTCGAACTGCAAGTGTCTCGGTGAACCCAGTGATCCCTCTGCAGCCTAGATACTTTGCAGGATTTTTGGGAGCATAGTGTAGGAAAGTGCTATAGGGTATATGGTTAACTGTTCTGTACACATGGACAGATGGACAGACAAAAAGATGATTGAGTGAGTGATTGATAAATAGATAAACAGACAGATAGATAGATATAGGTACATATCGATTAACACAAATCTACTGCTCATAACAAGGAGAGCAATGGTGAAAGCACATAGCAAAACTACAAACAAAAAAGAAGAATGAAATCCAGTTTAAAAAGTGCAGTTAGCACCCATAAGAAGAAAACAAATCCTATCATTTGCAATAACGTGGATGGAGCCAGAGGGTATTACGCTCAGTCAAATAGACCAGGCGTAGAAATACATGTACCAAATGATTTTACTCATGTGTGGAGTATGATAACAAAGAAAAACTGAAGGAAAAGATAGCAGCAGACTCACAGAACCACAGAGTGGACTAACAGCTACCAAAGAGAAAGGGACTGGGTAGAGTTTGTGGGAAGGGAGTAATAAGTGCGGGGAAAAAGAATGGGGGCATTAGGATTAGCATGTATAACGTGTAGCGTGGGGTGTCATGGGTAGGGCTGTACAACACAGAGAAGACATGTAGTGATTCTACAGCATCTTAGTACATGCTGACGGAGAGCGGCTGTAACTGGGATTTGGGGTGACTTGGTGAAGAGGGTAGACAGAATAACATAATTTTCTGCATGTGATTGTATATTAATGAGAACAAAAAGAATTTCAAAGTGCAGTAAGAGCACAGCTCTCAAATATCAGAATAAAAGTACAGCCTTTGAGTGCTCCAATCAAAAGACACAGGGTAAGAAGAACTGATGAAAACTCAAGACCACCTACGTGCTCCCTTACTGGAGACTCACTTGAGATCCAAGGACACAGACAAACTAGAAGCTGAAGGGGCGGGGACAGGTACCCTACACAAGTGAAACTGAGAAACAAAGAAAGAAATGGATTCTGTTTTGGACCCCAGAGAGAGTCAGTAGAAAATAGCCCTATCTAGCCACCGTGAATTCTTTTTGTTTGGTTTCAGCAGTGCTCAGGCATAGATTTAGTGGTGCAGCAACTTCCTTCTCATTTCCTCTCAAATCATCAAATGAATTGCTGTAATAATATGCGTCTGGGCATTTATAATCATTGCTTTTTATCATGTTCACGAATGTAAAGAAGTAATAACCACCTAAAGAGGGAAGTTTGGACACTCAAATAAACACTTCACTTCACAACACACTCTTTGTTCCCAACTGCTCCTGTCCAGAAATAGGTGTTAATTCATATTTGTCCCTCAACCTATCAGCAGTGATCACGCCAATGTCCCTCAAACATGGTGGTGTGCAAAGGGCCAAGTACACTTTTCTGTCGACAACAGGCCCAGACGAAGGATACTTGTGGTCTTCAGGGATCACTTACTCACTGATTGTGGCTAAATAAAGTCACAAGCGAGCAGGAAGTATAAGAGGACAGAGGACAAAGATACGGGTTCAAGTCCTTTCACCTCCATTTACTGGTTTTGTTAGCACAGTCTGCTGACTCTACCTGAAAGCGTATCGGTGAACACAGTGCTCTCCTTATGGCTTATTTACCTTGCAAGATTTCTGGAAGCATAATGTAGGGAAGAGACATAGGCTATGTTGTTAACTGTTCTGTACATAAGGATAGATGGGAAGACAAAAAGATGATTGTTTCATAGATAGATAGGTAGACAGACGACAGGTGAAAGAGAGATAGATAGGTACATAGATTAATAGATGATAGACATCACAGATAGATGATAGGAAGATAGAAAGATAGATACATAGATAGATACATAGATACATAGATATACACATACATAGATACATAGATAGACAGACAGACCTTTAGATAGATAGATACAGATACATGTCGATTGACACAAAGCTATTGTTCATAACCAGGAGTTGAATGGTGAATAACATAGCTAAACTACAAACAAAAAGGAAGAATGAAATCCAGTTTAAAAAGTGCAGTAAGCAGCCTTAGAAGAAAACAAATACTACCATTTGCAATGACGTGGATGGAGCAAGACGGTAGTATGTTCAGAAAAATAGGGCAGGCGGATAAAGGCAAGTACCAAGTGATTTCACTCATGTGAGGAGTATAACAACAAAGAAAAACTGAAGTAAAAAAACAGCAGCAGACTCACAGAACCCGAGAGTTGACTAAAAGTAACCAAAGGAAAAAGGACTGGGCAGGGTGAGTCTGAAGGGAGGGATAAGTGTGGGGAGAAAGAATGGGGGCATTAAGTTTAGCATTTATAATGCGCGGGGTCGGGTGTGCATGGGGAGCACTGTACAACACAGAGAAGACTAGTAGAGATCATATAGCATCTTACTACTCACTGATGGTCAGTGACTGTAACGGGGACTTTTGGGGGGGACATGGTGAAGGGGTCTACAGCATCCAACTACGCTGATCGACAGTGACTGAAGAGGTTTTTCGGGGGGACTTGGTGAAGGGGGGAGCATAGTAAACATAATGTTCTTCACGTGATTGTAGATTAATGATAAAAAATATTCTTTAAGTGCAATAAGTGCACAGCTCTGAGTCATCAGAATAAAAGGTCAGGCACTGAGTGCTGCAAACAAAAGACACAGGGATAAAAGAAGGGATGAAAACTCAAGACACCTACGTGCTTACTTACAGGAGACTCACTTGAGATCCAAGGACACAGACAAACTACAAGCCGAAGGTGTGTGGACAAGTACCCTACACGAGTGAAACGGAAATTCAAACAATCAAGCAAATGGATTCTGTTTGAGTCCCCAGAGACAGTCAGCAGAAAATAGCCCTATCTGGCCACCGTGAATTCTTTTTGTTTGGTTTCAACAGTTCCCAGCCATAGATTTAGTGGTGCAGCAACATACTTCTCATATTCTCTCAGCTCAACAACTGAGTTGCTGTTATAATAAGCATCTGGGCCTTTGAAATCAGTGGATTTTATGATGTTCACGAATGTGAAAATCTAATAACCACCTAAAGAGGGAAGTTTGGACACTCAAATAAACACGTCACTCCACAATACACTGTTAGCTCCCAACTGCTCCTGTCTAGAAATTGGTGTTCCTTTTTATTTGACCCTCCGTCCTATCGGCGGTGATCACGCTGATGTCCTTCCAACATGGTGGTGAGCGAAGCAACAAGTTTACTTTTCTGTCGACAACAGGCCCAGAGAAATGATACTTGAGATCTTCAGGGAGCACTTAGTCAATGAATGTGGCTAAATACAGACAGCAAGTTAGAAGGAGATGAAAGAGGACAGAGGATAGAGACACGGGTTCAAGTCCCAGCAAAACCATTTCCTGGTTTTGTAGGTACAGGCGGCCGACTCGAACTGCAAGTGTCTCGGTGAACCCAGTGATCCCTCTGCAGCCTAGATACTTTGCAGGATTTTTGGGAGCATAGTGTAGGAAAGTGCTATAGGGTATATGGTTAACTGTTCTGTACACATGGACAGATGGACAGACAAAAAGATGATTGAGTGAGTGATTGATAAATAGATAAACAGACAGATAGATAGATATAGGTACATATCGATTAACACAAATCTACTGCTCATAACAAGGAGAGCAATGGTGAAAGCACATAGCAAAACTACAAACAAAAAAGAAGAATGAAATCCAGTTTAAAAAGTGCAGTTAGCACCCATAAGAAGAAAACAAATCCTATCATTTGCAATAACGTGGATGGAGCCAGAGGGTATTACGCTCAGTCAAATAGACCAGGCGTAGAAATACATGTACCAAATGATTTTACTCATGTGTGGAGTATGATAACAAAGAAAAACTGAAGGAAAAGATAGCAGCAGACTCACAGAACCACAGAGTGGACTAACAGCTACCAAAGAGAAAGGGACTGGGTAGAGTTTGTGGGAAGGGAGTAATAAGTGCGGGGAAAAAGAATGGGGGCATTAGGATTAGCATGTATAACGTGTAGCGTGGGGTGTCATGGGTAGGGCTGTACAACACAGAGAAGACATGTAGTGATTCTACAGCATCTTAGTACATGCTGACGGAGAGCGGCTGTAACTGGGATTTGGGGTGACTTGGTGAAGAGGGTAGACAGAATAACATAATTTTCTGCATGTGATTGTATATTAATGAGAACAAAAAGAATTTCAAAGTGCAGTAAGAGCACAGCTCTCAAATATCAGAATAAAAGTACAGCCTTTGAGTGCTCCAATCAAAAGACACAGGGTAAGAAGAACTGATGAAAACTCAAGACCACCTACGTGCTCCCTTACTGGAGACTCACTTGAGATCCAAGGACACAGACAAACTAGAAGCTGAAGGGGCGGGGACAGGTACCCTACACAAGTGAAACTGAGAAACAAAGAAAGAAATGGATTCTGTTTTGGACCCCAGAGAGAGTCAGTAGAAAATAGCCCTATCTAGCCACCGTGAATTCTTTTTGTTTGGTTTCAGCAGTGCTCAGGCATAGATTTAGTGGTGCAGCAACTTCCTTCTCATTTCCTCTCAAATCATCAAATGAATTGCTGTAATAATATGCGTCTGGGCATTTATAATCATTGCTTTTTATCATGTTCACGAATGTAAAGAAGTAATAACCACCTAAAGAGGGAAGTTTGGACACTCAAATAAACACTTCACTTCACAACACACTCTTTGTTCCCAACTGCTCCTGTCCAGAAATAGGTGTTAATTCATATTTGTCCCTCAACCTATCAGCAGTGATCACGCCAATGTCCCTCAAACATGGTGGTGTGCAAAGGGCCAAGTACACTTTTCTGTCGACAACAGGCCCAGACGAAGGATACTTGTGGTCTTCAGGGATCACTTACTCACTGATTGTGGCTAAATAAAGTCACAAGCGAGCAGGAAGTATAAGAGGACAGAGGACAAAGATACGGGTTCAAGTCCTTTCACCTCCATTTACTGGTTTTGTTAGCACAGTCTGCTGACTCTACCTGAAAGCGTATCGGTGAACACAGTGCTCTCCTTATGGCTTATTTACCTTGCAAGATTTCTGGAAGCATAATGTAGGGAAGAGACATAGGCTATGTTGTTAACTGTTCTGTACATAAGGATAGATGGGAAGACAAAAAGATGATTGTTTCATAGATAGATAGGTAGACAGACGACAGGTGAAAGAGAGATAGATAGGTACATAGATTAATAGATGATAGACATCACAGATAGATGATAGGAAGATAGAAAGATAGATACATAGATAGATACATAGATACATAGATATACACATACATAGATACATAGATAGACAGACAGACCTTTAGATAGATAGATACAGATACATGTCGATTGACACAAAGCTATTGTTCATAACCAGGAGTTGAATGGTGAATAACATAGCTAAACTACAAACAAAAAGGAAGAATGAAATCCAGTTTAAAAAGTGCAGTAAGCAGCCTTAGAAGAAAACAAATACTACCATTTGCAATGACGTGGATGGAGCAAGACGGTAGTATGTTCAGAAAAATAGGGCAGGCGGATAAAGGCAAGTACCAAGTGATTTCACTCATGTGAGGAGTATAACAACAAAGAAAAACTGAAGTAAAAAAACAGCAGCAGACTCACAGAACCCGAGAGTTGACTAAAAGTAACCAAAGGAAAAAGGACTGGGCAGGGTGAGTCTGAAGGGAGGGATAAGTGTGGGGAGAAAGAATGGGGGCATTAAGTTTAGCATTTATAATGCGCGGGGTCGGGTGTGCATGGGGAGCACTGTACAACACAGAGAAGACTAGTAGAGATCATATAGCATCTTACTACTCACTGATGGTCAGTGACTGTAACGGGGACTTTTGGGGGGGACATGGTGAAGGGGTCTACAGCATCCAACTACGCTGATCGACAGTGACTGAAGAGGTTTTTCGGGGGGACTTGGTGAAGGGGGGAGCATAGTAAACATAATGTTCTTCACGTGATTGTAGATTAATGATAAAAAATATTCTTTAAGTGCAATAAGTGCACAGCTCTGAGTCATCAGAATAAAAGGTCAGGCACTGAGTGCTGCAAACAAAAGACACAGGGATAAAAGAAGGGATGAAAACTCAAGACACCTACGTGCTTACTTACAGGAGACTCACTTGAGATCCAAGGACACAGACAAACTACAAGCCGAAGGTGTGTGGACAAGTACCCTACACGAGTGAAACGGAAATTCAAACAATCAAGCAAATGGATTCTGTTTGAGTCCCCAGAGACAGTCAGCAGAAAATAGCCCTATCTGGCCACCGTGAATTCTTTTTGTTTGGTTTCAACAGTTCCCAGCCATAGATTTAGTGGTGCAGCAACATACTTCTCATATTCTCTCAGCTCAACAACTGAGTTGCTGTTATAATAAGCATCTGGGCCTTTGAAATCAGTGGATTTTATGATGTTCACGAATGTGAAAATCTAATAACCACCTAAAGAGGGAAGTTTGGACACTCAAATAAACACGTCACTCCACAATACACTGTTAGCTCCCAACTGCTCCTGTCTAGAAATTGGTGTTCCTTTTTATTTGACCCTCCGTCCTATCGGCGGTGATCACGCTGATGTCCTTCCAACATGGTGGTGAGCGAAGCAACAAGTTTACTTTTCTGTCGACAACAGGCCCAGAGAAATGATACTTGAGATCTTCAGGGAGCACTTAGTCAATGAATGTGGCTAAATACAGACAGCAAGTTAGAAGGAGATGAAAGAGGACAGAGGATAGAGACACGGGTTCAAGTCCCAGCAAAACCATTTCCTGGTTTTGTAGGTACAGGCGGCCGACTCGAACTGCAAGTGTCTCGGTGAACCCAGTGATCCCTCTGCAGCCTAGATACTTTGCAGGATTTTTGGGAGCATAGTGTAGGAAAGTGCTATAGGGTATATGGTTAACTGTTCTGTACACATGGACAGATGGACAGACAAAAAGATGATTGAGTGAGTGATTGATAAATAGATAAACAGACAGATAGATAGATATAGGTACATATCGATTAACACAAATCTACTGCTCATAACAAGGAGAGCAATGGTGAAAGCACATAGCAAAACTACAAACAAAAAAGAAGAATGAAATCCAGTTTAAAAAGTGCAGTTAGCACCCATAAGAAGAAAACAAATCCTATCATTTGCAATAACGTGGATGGAGCCAGAGGGTATTACGCTCAGTCAAATAGACCAGGCGTAGAAATACATGTACCAAATGATTTTACTCATGTGTGGAGTATGATAACAAAGAAAAACTGAAGGAAAAGATAGCAGCAGACTCACAGAACCACAGAGTGGACTAACAGCTACCAAAGAGAAAGGGACTGGGTAGAGTTTGTGGGAAGGGAGTAATAAGTGCGGGGAAAAAGAATGGGGGCATTAGGATTAGCATGTATAACGTGTAGCGTGGGGTGTCATGGGTAGGGCTGTACAACACAGAGAAGACATGTAGTGATTCTACAGCATCTTAGTACATGCTGACGGAGAGCGGCTGTAACTGGGATTTGGGGTGACTTGGTGAAGAGGGTAGACAGAATAACATAATTTTCTGCATGTGATTGTATATTAATGAGAACAAAAAGAATTTCAAAGTGCAGTAAGAGCACAGCTCTCAAATATCAGAATAAAAGTACAGCCTTTGAGTGCTCCAATCAAAAGACACAGGGTAAGAAGAACTGATGAAAACTCAAGACCACCTACGTGCTCCCTTACTGGAGACTCACTTGAGATCCAAGGACACAGACAAACTACAAGCTGAAGGGGCGGGGACAGGTACCCTACACAAGTGAAACTGAGAAACAAAGAAAGAAATGGATTCTGTTTTGGACCCCAGAGAGAGTCAGTAGAAAATAGCCCTATCTAGCCACCGTGAATTCTTTTTGTTTGGTTTCAGCAGTGCTCAGGCATAGATTTAGTGGTGCAGCAACTTCCTTCTCATTTCCTCTCAAATCATCAAATGAATTGCTGTAATAATATGCGTCTGGGCATTTATAATCATTGCTTTTTATCATGTTCACGAATGTAAAGAAGTAATAACCACCTAAAGAGGGAAGTTTGGACACTCAAATAAACACTTCACTTCACAACACACTCTTTGTTCCCAACTGCTCCTGTCCAGAAATAGGTGTTAATTCATATTTGTCCCTCAACCTATCAGCAGTGATCACGCCAATGTCCCTCAAACATGGTGGTGTGCAAAGGGCCAAGTACACTTTTCTGTCGACAACAGGCCCAGACGAAGGATACTTGTGGTCTTCAGGGATCACTTACTCACTGATTGTGGCTAAATAAAGTCACAAGCGAGCAGGAAGTATAAGAGGACAGAGGACAAAGATACGGGTTCAAGTCCTTTCACCTCCATTTACTGGTTTTGTTAGCACAGTCTGCTGACTCTACCTGAAAGCGTATCGGTGAACACAGTGCTCTCCTTATGGCTTATTTACCTTGCAAGATTTCTGGAAGCATAATGTAGGGAAGAGACATAGGCTATGTTGTTAACTGTTCTGTACATAAGGATAGATGGGAAGACAAAAAGATGATTGTTTCATAGATAGATAGGTAGACAGACGACAGGTGAAAGAGAGATAGATAGGTACATAGATTAATAGATGATAGACATCACAGATAGATGATAGGAAGATAGAAAGATAGATACATAGATAGATACATAGATACATAGATATACACATACATAGATACATAGATAGACAGACAGACCTTTAGATAGATAGATACAGATACATGTCGATTGACACAAAGCTATTGTTCATAACCAGGAGTTGAATGGTGAATAACATAGCTAAACTACAAACAAAAAGGAAGAATGAAATCCAGTTTAAAAAGTGCAGTAAGCAGCCTTAGAAGAAAACAAATACTACCATTTGCAATGACGTGGATGGAGCAAGACGGTAGTATGTTCAGAAAAATAGGGCAGGCGGATAAAGGCAAGTACCAAGTGATTTCACTCATGTGAGGAGTATAACAACAAAGAAAAACTGAATTAAAAAAACAGCAGCAGACTCACAGAACCCGAGAGTTGACTAAAAGTAACCAAAGGAAAAAGGACTGGGCAGGGTGAGTCTGAAGGGAGGGATAAGTGTGGGGAGAAAGAATGGGGGCATTAAGTTTAGCATTTATAATGCGCGGGGTCGGGTGTGCATGGGGAGCACTGTACAACACAGAGAAGACTAGTAGAGATCATATAGCATCTTACTACTCACTGATGGTCAGTGACTGTAACGGGGACTTTTGGGGGGGACATGGTGAAGGGGTCTACAGCATCCAACTACGCTGATCGACAGTGACTGAAGAGGTTTTTCGGGGGGACTTGGTGAAGGGGGGAGCATAGTAAACATAATGTTCTTCACGTGATTGTAGATTAATGATAAAAAATATTCTTTAAGTGCAATAAGTGCACAGCTCTGAGTCATCAGAATAAAAGGTTAGGCACTGAGTGCTGCAAACAAAAGACACAGGGATAAAAGAAGGGATGAAAACTCAAGACACCTACGTGCTTACTTACAGGAGACTCACTTGAGATCCAAGGACACAGACAAACTACAAGCCGAAGGTGTGTGGACAAGTACCCTACACGAGTGAAACGGAAATTCAAACAATCAAGCAAATGGATTCTGTTTGAGTCCCCAGAGACAGTCAGCAGAAAATAGCCCTATCTGGCCACCGTGAATTCTTTTTGTTTGGTTTCAACAGTTCCCAGCCATAGATTTAGTGGTGCAGCAACATACTTCTCATATTCTCTCAGCTCAACAACTGAGTTGCTGTTATAATAAGCATCTGGGCCTTTGAAATCAGTGGATTTTATGATGTTCACGAATGTGAAAATCTAATAACCACCTAAAGAGGGAAGTTTGGACACTCAAATAAACACGTCACTCCACAATACACTGTTAGCTCCCAACTGCTCCTGTCTAGAAATTGGTGTTCCTTTTTATTTGACCCTCCGTCCTATCGGCGGTGATCACGCTGATGTCCTTCCAACATGGTGGTGAGCGAAGCAACAAGTTTACTTTTCTGTCGACAACAGGCCCAGAGAAATGATACTTGAGATCTTCAGGGAGCACTTAGTCAATGAATGTGGCTAAATACAGACAGCAAGTTAGAAGGAGATGAAAGAGGACAGAGGATAGAGACACGGGTTCAAGTCCCAGCAAAACCATTTCCTGGTTTTGTAGGTACAGGCGGCCGACTCGAACTGCAAGTGTCTCGGTGAACCCAGTGATCCCTCTGCAGCCTAGATACTTTGCAGGATTTTTGGGAGCATAGTGTAGGAAAGTGCTATAGGGTATATGGTTAACTGTTCTGTACACATGGACAGATGGACAGACAAAAAGATGATTGAGTGAGTGATTGATAAATAGATAAACAGACAGATAGATAGATATAGGTACATATCGATTAACACAAATCTACTGCTCATAACAAGGAGAGCAATGGTGAAAGCACATAGCAAAACTACAAACAAAAAAGAAGAATGAAATCCAGTTTAAAAAGTGCAGTTAGCACCCATAAGAAGAAAACAAATCCTATCATTTGCAATAACGTGGATGGAGCCAGAGGGTATTACGCTCAGTCAAATAGACCAGGCGTAGAAATACATGTACCAAATGATTTTACTCATGTGTGGAGTATGATAACAAAGAAAAACTGAAGGAAAAGATAGCAGCAGACTCACAGAACCACAGAGTGGACTAACAGCTACCAAAGAGAAAGGGACTGGGTAGAGTTTGTGGGAAGGGAGTAATAAGTGCGGGGAAAAAGAATGGGGGCATTAGGATTAGCATGTATAACGTGTAGCGTGGGGTGTCATGGGTAGGGCTGTACAACACAGAGAAGACATGTAGTGATTCTACAGCATCTTAGTACATGCTGACGGAGAGCGGCTGTAACTGGGATTTGGGGTGACTTGGTGAAGAGGGTAGACAGAATAACATAATTTTCTGCATGTGATTGTATATTAATGAGAACAAAAAGAATTTCAAAGTGCAGTAAGAGCACAGCTCTCAAATATCAGAATAAAAGTACAGCCTTTGAGTGCTCCAATCAAAAGACACAGGGTAAGAAGAACTGATGAAAACTCAAGACCACCTACGTGCTCCCTTACTGGAGACTCACTTGAGATCCAAGGACACAGACAAACTACAAGCTGAAGGGGCGGGGACAGGTACCCTACACAAGTGAAACTGAGAAACAAAGAAAGAAATGGATTCTGTTTTGGACCCCAGAGAGAGTCAGTAGAAAATAGCCCTATCTAGCCACCGTGAATTCTTTTTGTTTGGTTTCAGCAGTGCTCAGGCATAGATTTAGTGGTGCAGCAACTTCCTTCTCATTTCCTCTCAAATCATCAAATGAATTGCTGTAATAATATGCGTCTGGGCATTTATAATCATTGCTTTTTATCATGTTCACGAATGTAAAGAAGTAATAACCACCTAAAGAGGGAAGTTTGGACACTCAAATAAACACTTCACTTCACAACACACTCTTTGTTCCCAACTGCTCCTGTCCAGAAATAGGTGTTAATTCATATTTGTCCCTCAACCTATCAGCAGTGATCACGCCAATGTCCCTCAAACATGGTGGTGTGCAAAGGGCCAAGTACACTTTTCTGTCGACAACAGGCCCAGACGAAGGATACTTGTGGTCTTCAGGGATCACTTACTCACTGATTGTGGCTAAATAAAGTCACAAGCGAGCAGGAAGTATAAGAGGACAGAGGACAAAGATACGGGTTCAAGTCCTTTCACCTCCATTTACTGGTTTTGTTAGCACAGTCTGCTGACTCTACCTGAAAGCGTATCGGTGAACACAGTGCTCTCCTTATGGCTTATTTACCTTGCAAGATTTCTGGAAGCATAATGTAGGGAAGAGACATAGGCTATGTTGTTAACTGTTCTGTACATAAGGATAGATGGGAAGACAAAAAGATGATTGTTTCATAGATAGATAGGTAGACAGACGACAGGTGAAAGAGAGATAGATAGGTACATAGATTAATAGATGATAGACATCACAGATAGATGATAGGAAGATAGAAAGATAGATACATAGATAGATACATAGATACATAGATACACACATACATAGATACATAGATAGACAGACAGACCTTTAGATAGATAGATAGATACAGATACATGTCGATTGACACAAAGCTATTGTTCATAACCAGGAGTTGAATGGTGAATAACATAGCTAAACTACAAACAAAAAGGAAGAATGAAATCCAGTTTAAAAAGTGCAGTAAGCAGCCTTAGAAGAAAACAAATACTACCATTTGCAATGACGTGGATGGAGCAAGACGGTAGTATGTTCAGAAAAATAGGGCAGGCGGATAAAGGCAAGTACCAAGTGATTTCACTCATGTGAGGAGTATAACAACAAAGAAAAACTGAAGTAAAAAAACAGCAGCAGACTCACAGAACCCGAGAGTTGACTAAAAGTAACCAAAGGAAAAAGGACTGGGCAGGGTGAGTCTGAAGGGAGGGATAAGTGTGGGGAGAAAGAATGGGGGCATTAAGTTTAGCATTTATAATGCGCGGGGTCGGGTGTGCATGGGGAGCACTGTACAACACAGAGAAGACTAGTAGAGATCATATAGCATCTTACTACTCACTGATGGTCAGTGACTGTAACGGGGACTTTTGGGGGGGACATGGTGAAGGGGTCTACAGCATCCAACTACGCTGATCGACAGTGACTGAAGAGGTTTTTCGGGGGGACTTGGTGAAGGGGGGAGCATAGTAAACATAATGTTCTTCACGTGATTGTAGATTAATGATAAAAAATATTCTTTAAGTGCAATAAGTGCACAGCTCTGAGTCATCAGAATAAAAGGTTAGGCACTGAGTGCTGCAAACAAAAGACACAGGGATAAAAGAAGGGATGAAAACTCAAGACACCTACGTGCTTACTTACAGGAGACTCACTTGAGATCCAAGGACACAGACAAACTACAAGCCGAAGGTGTGTGGACAAGTACCCTACACGAGTGAAACGGAAATTCAAACAATCAAGCAAATGGATTCTGTTTGAGTCCCCAGAGACAGTCAGCAGAAAATAGCCCTATCTGGCCACCGTGAATTCTTTTTGTTTGGTTTCAACAGTTCCCAGCCATAGATTTAGTGGTGCAGCAACATACTTCTCATATTCTCTCAGCTCAACAACTGAGTTGCTGTTATAATAAGCATCTGGGCCTTTGAAATCAGTGGATTTTATGATGTTCACGAATGTGAAAATCTAATAACCACCTAAAGAGGGAAGTTTGGACACTCAAATAAACACGTCACTCCACAATACACTGTTAGCTCCCAACTGCTCCTGTCTAGAAATTGGTGTTCCTTTTTATTTGACCCTCCGTCCTATCGGCGGTGATCACGCTGATGTCCTTCCAACATGGTGGTGAGCGAAGCAACAAGTTTACTTTTCTGTCGACAACAGGCCCAGAGAAATGATACTTGAGATCTTCAGGGAGCACTTAGTCAATGAATGTGGCTAAATACAGACAGCAAGTTAGAAGGAGATGAAAGAGGACAGAGGATAGAGACACGGGTTCAAGTCCCAGCAAAACCATTTCCTGGTTTTGTAGGTACAGGCGGCCGACTCGAACTGCAAGTGTCTCGGTGAACCCAGTGATCCCTCTGCAGCCTAGATACTTTGCAGGATTTTTGGGAGCATAGTGTAGGAAAGTGCTATAGGGTATATGGTTAACTGTTCTGTACACATGGACAGATGGACAGACAAAAAGATGATTGAGTGAGTGATTGATAAATAGATAAACAGACAGATAGATAGATATAGGTACATATCGATTAACACAAATCTACTGCTCATAACAAGGAGAGCAATGGTGAAAGCACATAGCAAAACTACAAACAAAAAAGAAGAATGAAATCCAGTTTAAAAAGTGCAGTTAGCACCCATAAGAAGAAAACAAATCCTATCATTTGCAATAACGTGGATGGAGCCAGAGGGTATTACGCTCAGTCAAATAGACCAGGCGTAGAAATACATGTACCAAATGATTTTACTCATGTGTGGAGTATGATAACAAAGAAAAACTGAAGGAAAAGATAGCAGCAGACTCACAGAACCACAGAGTGGACTAACAGCTACCAAAGAGAAAGGGACTGGGTAGAGTTTGTGGGAAGGGAGTAATAAGTGCGGGGAAAAAGAATGGGGGCATTAGGATTAGCATGTATAACGTGTAGCGTGGGGTGTCATGGGTAGGGCTGTACAACACAGAGAAGACATGTAGTGATTCTACAGCATCTTAGTACATGCTGACGGAGAGCGGCTGTAACTGGGATTTGGGGTGACTTGGTGAAGAGGGTAGACAGAATAACATAATTTTCTGCATGTGATTGTATATTAATGAGAACAAAAAGAATTTCAAAGTGCAGTAAGAGCACAGCTCTCAAATATCAGAATAAAAGTACAGCCTTTGAGTGCTCCAATCAAAAGACACAGGGTAAGAAGAACTGATGAAAACTCAAGACCACCTACGTGCTCCCTTACTGGAGACTCACTTGAGATCCAAGGACACAGACAAACTACAAGCTGAAGGGGCGGGGACAGGTACCCTACACAAGTGAAACTGAGAAACAAAGAAAGAAATGGATTCTGTTTTGGACCCCAGAGAGAGTCAGTAGAAAATAGCCCTATCTAGCCACCGTGAATTCTTTTTGTTTGGTTTCAGCAGTGCTCAGGCATAGATTTAGTGGTGCAGCAACTTCCTTCTCATTTCCTCTCAAATCATCAAATGAATTGCTGTAATAATATGCGTCTGGGCATTTATAATCATTGCTTTTTATCATGTTCACGAATGTAAAGAAGTAATAACCACCTAAAGAGGGAAGTTTGGACACTCAAATAAACACTTCACTTCACAACACACTCTTTGTTCCCAACTGCTCCTGTCCAGAAATAGGTGTTAATTCATATTTGTCCCTCAACCTATCAGCAGTGATCACGCCAATGTCCCTCAAACATGGTGGTGTGCAAAGGGCCAAGTACACTTTTCTGTCGACAACAGGCCCAGACGAAGGATACTTGTGGTCTTCAGGGATCACTTACTCACTGATTGTGGCTAAATAAAGTCACAAGCGAGCAGGAAGTATAAGAGGACAGAGGACAAAGATACGGGTTCAAGTCCTTTCACCTCCATTTACTGGTTTTGTTAGCACAGTCTGCTGACTCTACCTGAAAGCGTATCGGTGAACACAGTGCTCTCCTTATGGCTTATTTACCTTGCAAGATTTCTGGAAGCATAATGTAGGGAAGAGACATAGGCTATGTTGTTAACTGTTCTGTACATAAGGATAGATGGGAAGACAAAAAGATGATTGTTTCATAGATAGATAGGTAGACAGACGACAGGTGAAAGAGAGATAGATAGGTACATAGATTAATAGATGATAGACATCACAGATAGATGATAGGAAGATAGAAAGATAGATACATAGATAGATACATAGATACATAGATATACACATACATAGATACATAGATAGACAGACAGACCTTTAGATAGATAGATACAGATACATGTCGATTGACACAAAGCTATTGTTCATAACCAGGAGTTGAATGGTGAATAACATAGCTAAACTACAAACAAAAAGGAAGAATGAAATCCAGTTTAAAAAGTGCAGTAAGCAGCCTTAGAAGAAAACAAATACTACCATTTGCAATGACGTGGATGGAGCAAGACGGTAGTATGTTCAGAAAAATAGGGCAGGCGGATAAAGGCAAGTACCAAGTGATTTCACTCATGTGAGGAGTATAACAACAAAGAAAAACTGAAGTAAAAAAACAGCAGCAGACTCACAGAACCCGAGAGTTGACTAAAAGTAACCAAAGGAAAAAGGACTGGGCAGGGTGAGTCTGAAGGGAGGGATAAGTGTGGGGAGAAAGAATGGGGGCATTAAGTTTAGCATTTATAATGCGCGGGGTCGGGTGTGCATGGGGAGCACTGTACAACACAGAGAAGACTAGTAGAGATCATATAGCATCTTACTACTCACTGATGGTCAGTGACTGTAATGGGGACTTTTGGGGGGGACATGGTGAAGGGGTCTACAGCATCCAACTACGCTGATCGACAGTGACTGAAGAGGTTTTTCGGGGGGACTTGGTGAAGGGGGGAGCATAGTAAACATAATGTTCTTCACGTGATTGTAGATTAATGATAAAAAATATTCTTTAAGTGCAATAAGTGCACAGCTCTGAATCATCAGAATAAAAGGTCAGGCACTGAGTGCTGCAAACAAAAGACACAGGGATAAAAGAAGGGATGAAAACTCAAGACACCTACGTGCTTACTTACAGGAGACTCACTTGAGATCCAAGGACACAGACAAACTACAAGCCGAAGGTGTGTGGACAAGTACCCTACACGAGTGAAACGGAAATTCAAACAATCAAGCAGATGGATTCTGTTTGAGTCCCCAGAGACAGTCAGCAGAAAATAGCCCTATCTGGCCACCGTGAATTCTTTTTGTTTGGTTTCAACAGTTCCCAGCCATAGATTTAGTGGTGCAGCAACATACTTCTCATATTCTCTCAGCTCAACAACTGAGTTGCTGTTATAATAAGCATCTGGGCCTTTGAAATCAGTGGATTTTATGATGTTCACGAATGTGAAAATCTAATAACCACCTAAAGAGGGAAGTTTGGACACTCAAATAAACACGTCACTCCACAATACACTGTTAGCTCCCAACTGCTCCTGTCTAGAAATTGGTGTTCCTTTTTATTTGACCCTCCGTCCTATCGGCGGTGATCACGCTGATGTCCTTCAAACATGGTGGTGAGCGAAGCAACAAGTTTACTTTTCTGTCGACAACAGGCCCAGAGAAATGATACTTGAGATCTTCAGGGAGCACTTAGTCAATGAATGTGGCTAAATACAGACAGCAAGTTAGAAGGAGATGAAAGAGGACAGAGGATAGAGACACGGGTTCAAGTCCCAGCAAAACCATTTCCTGGTTTTGTAGGTACAGGCGGCCGACTCGAACTGCAAGTGTCTCGGTGAACCCAGTGATCCCTCTGCAGCCTAGATACTTTGCAGGATTTTTGGGAGCATAGTGTAGGAAAGTGCTATAGGGTATATGGTTAACTGTTCTGTACACATGGACAGATGGACAGACAAAAAGATGATTGAGTGAGTGATTGATAAATAGATAAACAGACAGATAGATAGATATAGGTACATATCGATTAACACAAATCTACTGCTCATAACAAGGAGAGCAATGGTGAAAGCACATAGCAAAACTACAAACAAAAAAGAAGAATGAAATCCAGTTTAAAAAGTGCAGTTAGCACCCATAAGAAGAAAACAAATCCTATCATTTGCAATAACGTGGATGGAGCCAGAGGGTATTACGCTCAGTCAAATAGACCAGGCGTAGAAATACATGTACCAAATGATTTTACTCATGTGTGGAGTATGATAACAAAGAAAAACTGAAGGAAAAGATAGCAGCAGACTCACAGAACCACAGAGTGGACTAACAGCTACCAAAGAGAAAGGGACTGGGTAGAGTTTGTGGGAAGGGAGTAATAAGTGCGGGGAAAAAGAATGGGGGCATTAGGATTAGCATGTATAACGTGTAGCGTGGGGTGTCATGGGTAGGGCTGTACAACACAGAGAAGACATGTAGTGATTCTACAGCATCTTAGTACATGCTGACGGAGAGCGGCTGTAACTGGGATTTGGGGTGACTTGGTGAAGAGGGTAGACAGAATAACATAATTTTCTGCATGTGATTGTATATTAATGAGAACAAAAAGAATTTCAAAGTGCAGTAAGAGCACAGCTCTCAAATATCAGAATAAAAGTACAGCCTTTGAGTGCTCCAATCAAAAGACACAGGGTAAGAAGAACTGATGAAAACTCAAGACCACCTACGTGCTCCCTTACTGGAGACTCACTTGAGATCCAAGGACACAGACAAACTACAAGCTGAAGGGGCGGGGACAGGTACCCTACACAAGTGAAACTGAGAAACAAAGAAAGAAATGGATTCTGTTTTGGACCCCAGAGAGAGTCAGTAGAAAATAGCCCTATCTAGCCACCGTGAATTCTTTTTGTTTGGTTTCAGCAGTGCTCAGGCATAGATTTAGTGGTGCAGCAACTTCCTTCTCATTTCCTCTCAAATCATCAAATGAATTGCTGTAATAATATGCGTCTGGGCATTTATAATCATTGCTTTTTATCATGTTCACGAATGTAAAGAAGTAATAACCACCTAAAGAGGGAAGTTTGGACACTCAAATAAACACTTCACTTCACAACACACTCTTTGTTCCCAACTGCTCCTGTCCAGAAATAGGTGTTAATTCATATTTGTCCCTCAACCTATCAGCAGTGATCACGCCAATGTCCCTCAAACATGGTGGTGTGCAAAGGGCCAAGTACACTTTTCTGTCGACAACAGGCCCAGACGAAGGATACTTGTGGTCTTCAGGGATCACTTACTCACTGATTGTGGCTAAATAAAGTCACAAGCGAGCAGGAAGTATAAGAGGACAGAGGACAAAGATACGGGTTCAAGTCCTTTCACCTCCATTTACTGGTTTTGTTAGCACAGTCTGCTGACTCTACCTGAAAGCGTATCGGTGAACACAGTGCTCTCCTTATGGCTTATTTACCTTGCAAGATTTCTGGAAGCATAATGTAGGGAAGAGACATAGGCTATGTTGTTAACTGTTCTGTACATAAGGATAGATGGGAAGACAAAAAGATGATTGTTTCATAGATAGATAGGTAGACAGACGACAGGTGAAAGAGAGATAGATAGGTACATAGATTAATAGATGATAGACATCACAGATAGATGATAGGAAGATAGAAAGATAGATACATAGATAGATACATAGATACATAGATACACACATACATAGATACATAGATAGACAGACAGACCTTTAGATAGATAGATACAGATACATGTCGATTGACACAAAGCTATTGTTCATAACCAGGAGTTGAATGGTGAATAACATAGCTAAACTACAAACAAAAAGGAAGAATGAAATCCAGTTTAAAAAGTGCAGTAAGCAGCCTTAGAAGAAAACAAATACTACCATTTGCAATGACGTGGATGGAGCAAGACGGTAGTATGTTCAGAAAAATAGGGCAGGCGGATAAAGGCAAGTACCAAGTGATTTCACTCATGTGAGGAGTATAACAACAAAGAAAAACTGAAGTAAAAAAACAGCAGCAGACTCACAGAACCCGAGAGTTGACTAAAAGTAACCAAAGGAAAAAGGACTGGGCAGGGTGAGTCTGAAGGGAGGGATAAGTGTGGGGAGAAAGAATGGGGGCATTAAGTTTAGCATTTATAATGCGCGGGGTCGGGTGTGCATGGGGAGCACTGTACAACACAGAGAAGACTAGTAGAGATCATATAGCATCTTACTACTCACTGATGGTCAGTGACTGTAACGGGGACTTTTGGGGGGGACATGGTGAAGGGGTCTACAGCATCCAACTACGCTGATCGACAGTGACTGAAGAGGTTTTTCGGGGGGACTTGGTGAAGGGGGGAGCATAGTAAACATAATGTTCTTCACGTGATTGTAGATTAATGATAAAAAATATTCTTTAAGTGCAATAAGTGCACAGCTCTGAATCATCAGAATAAAAGGTCAGGCACTGAGTGCTGCAAACAAAAGACACAGGGATAAAAGAAGGGATGAAAACTCAAGACACCTACGTGCTTACTTACAGGAGACTCACTTGAGATCCAAGGACACAGACAAACTACAAGCCGAAGGTGTGTGGACAAGTACCCTACACGAGTGAAACGGAAATTCAAACAATCAAGCAGATGGATTCTGTTTGAGTCCCCAGAGACAGTCAGCAGAAAATAGCCCTATCTGGCCACCGTGAATTCTTTTTGTTTGGTTTCAACAGTTCCCAGCCATAGATTTAGTGGTGCAGCAACATACTTCTCATATTCTCTCAGCTCAACAACTGAGTTGCTGTTATAATAAGCATCTGGGCCTTTGAAATCAGTGGATTTTATGATGTTCACGAATGTGAAAATCTAATAACCACCTAAAGAGGGAAGTTTGGACACTCAAATAAACACGTCACTCCACAATACACTGTTAGCTCCCAACTGCTCCTGTCTAGAAATTGGTGTTCCTTTTTATTTGACCCTCCGTCCTATCGGCGGTGATCACGCTGATGTCCTTCAAACATGGTGGTGAGCGAAGCAACAAGTTTACTTTTCTGTCGACAACAGGCCCAGAGAAATGATACTTGAGATCTTCAGGGAGCACTTAGTCAATGAATGTGGCTAAATACAGACAGCAAGTTAGAAGGAGATGAAAGAGGACAGAGGATAGAGACACGGGTTCAAGTCCCAGCAAAACCATTTCCTGGTTTTGTAGGTACAGGCGGCCGACTCGAACTGCAAGTGTCTCGGTGAACCCAGTGATCCCTCTGCAGCCTAGATACTTTGCAGGATTTTTGGGAGCATAGTGTAGGAAAGTGCTATAGGGTATATGGTTAACTGTTCTGTACACATGGACAGATGGACAGACAAAAAGATGATTGAGTGAGTGATTGATAAATAGATAAACAGACAGATAGATAGATATAGGTACATATCGATTAACACAAATCTACTGCTCATAACAAGGAGAGCAATGGTGAAAGCACATAGCAAAACTACAAACAAAAAAGAAGAATGAAATCCAGTTTAAAAAGTGCAGTTAGCACCCATAAGAAGAAAACAAATCCTATCATTTGCAATAACGTGGATGGAGCCAGAGGGTATTACGCTCAGTCAAATAGACCAGGCGTAGAAATACATGTACCAAATGATTTTACTCATGTGTGGAGTATGATAACAAAGAAAAACTGAAGGAAAAGATAGCAGCAGACTCACAGAACCACAGAGTGGACTAACAGCTACCAAAGAGAAAGGGACTGGGTAGAGTTTGTGGGAAGGGAGTAATAAGTGCGGGGAAAAAGAATGGGGGCATTAGGATTAGCATGTATAACGTGTAGCGTGGGGTGTCATGGGTAGGGCTGTACAACACAGAGAAGACATGTAGTGATTCTACAGCATCTTAGTACATGCTGACGGAGAGCGGCTGTAACTGGGATTTGGGGTGACTTGGTGAAGAGGGTAGACAGAATAACATAATTTTCTGCATGTGATTGTATATTAATGAGAACAAAAAGAATTTCAAAGTGCAGTAAGAGCACAGCTCTCAAATATCAGAATAAAAGTACAGCCTTTGAGTGCTCCAATCAAAAGACACAGGGTAAGAAGAACTGATGAAAACTCAAGACCACCTACGTGCTCCCTTACTGGAGACTCACTTGAGATCCAAGGACACAGACAAACTACAAGCTGAAGGGGCGGGGACAGGTACCCTACACAAGTGAAACTGAGAAACAAAGAAAGAAATGGATTCTGTTTTGGACCCCAGAGAGAGTCAGTAGAAAATAGCCCTATCTAGCCACCGTGAATTCTTTTTGTTTGGTTTCAGCAGTGCTCAGGCATAGATTTAGTGGTGCAGCAACTTCCTTCTCATTTCCTCTCAAATCATCAAATGAATTGCTGTAAGAATATGCGTCTGGGCATTTATAATCATTGCTTTTTATCATGTTCACGAATGTAAAGAAGTAATAACCACCTAAAGAGGGAAGTTTGGACACTCAAATAAACACTTCACTTCACAACACACTCTTTGTTCCCAACTGCTCCTGTCCAGAAATAGGTGTTAATTCATATTTGTCCCTCAACCTATCAGCAGTGATCACGCCAATGTCCCTCAAACATGGTGGTGTGCAAAGGGCCAAGTACACTTTTCTGTCGACAACAGGCCCAGACGAAGGATACTTGTGGTCTTCAGGGATCACTTACTCACTGATTGTGGCTAAATAAAGTCACAAGCGAGCAGGAAGTATAAGAGGACAGAGGACAAAGATACGGGTTCAAGTCCTTTCACCTCCATTTACTGGTTTTGTTAGCACAGTCTGCTGACTCTACCTGAAAGCGTATCGGTGAACACAGTGCTCTCCTTATGGCTTATTTACCTTGCAAGATTTCTGGAAGCATAATGTAGGGAAGAGACATAGGCTATGTTGTTAACTGTTCTGTACATAAGGATAGATGGGAAGACAAAAAGATGATTGTTTCATAGATAGATAGGTAGACAGACGACAGGTGAAAGAGAGATAGATAGGTACATAGATTAATAGATGATAGACATCACAGATAGATGATAGGAAGATAGAAAGATAGATACATAGATAGATACATAGATACATAGATACACACATACATAGATACATAGATAGACAGACAGACCTTTGGATAGATAGATACAGATACATGTCGATTGACACAAAGCTATTGTTCATAACCAGGAGTTGAATGGTGAATAACATAGCTAAACTACAAACAAAAAGGAAGAATGAAATCCAGTTTAAAAAGTGCAGTAAGCAGCCTTAGAAGAAAACAAATACTACCATTTGCAATGACGTGGATGGAGCAAGACGGTAGTATGTTCAGAAAAATAGGGCAGGCGGATAAAGGCAAGTACCAAGTGATTTCACTCATGTGAGGAGTATAACAACAAAGAAAAACTGAAGTAAAAAAACAGCAGCAGACTCACAGAACCCGAGAGTTGACTAAAAGTAACCAAAGGAAAAAGGACTGGGCAGGGTGAGTCTGAAGGGAGGGATAAGTGTGGGGAGAAAGAATGGGGGCATTAAGTTTAGCATTTATAATGCGCGGGGTCGGGTGTGCATGGGGAGCACTGTACAACACAGAGAAGACTAGTAGAGATCATATAGCATCTTACTACTCACTGATGGTCAGTGACTGTAACGGGGACTTTTGGGGGGGACATGGTGAAGGGGTCTACAGCATCCAACTACGCTGATCGACAGTGACTGAAGAGGTTTTTCGGGGGGACTTGGTGAAGGGGGGAGCATAGTAAACATAATGTTCTTCACGTGATTGTAGATTAATGATAAAAAATATTCTTTAAGTGCAATAAGTGCACAGCTCTGAATCATCAGAATAAAAGGTCAGGCACTGAGTGCTGCAAACAAAAGACACAGGGATAAAAGAAGGGATGAAAACTCAAGACACCTACGTGCTTACTTACAGGAGACTCACTTGAGATCCAAGGACACAGACAAACTACAAGCCGAAGGTGTGTGGACAAGTACCCTACACGAGTGAAACGGAAATTCAAACAATCAAGCAGATGGATTCTGTTTGAGTCCCCAGAGACAGTCAGCAGAAAATAGCCCTATCTGGCCACCGTGAATTCTTTTTGTTTGGTTTCAACAGTTCCCAGCCATAGATTTAGTGGTGCAGCAACATACTTCTCATATTCTCTCAGCTCAACAACTGAGTTGCTGTTATAATAAGCATCTGGGCCTTTGAAATCAGTGGATTTTATGATGTTCACGAATGTGAAAATCTAATAACCACCTAAAGAGGGAAGTTTGGACACTCAAATAAACACGTCACTCCACAATACACTGTTAGCTCCCAACTGCTCCTGTCTAGAAATTGGTGTTCCTTTTTATTTGACCCTCCGTCCTATCGGCGGTGATCACGCTGATGTCCTTCAAACATGGTGGTGAGCGAAGCAACAAGTTTACTTTTCTGTCGACAACAGGCCCAGAGAAATGATACTTGAGATCTTCAGGGAGCACTTAGTCAATGAATGTGGCTAAATACAGACAGCAAGTTAGAAGGAGATGAAAGAGGACAGAGGATAGAGACACGGGTTCAAGTCCCAGCAAAACCATTTCCTGGTTTTGTAGGTACAGGCGGCCGACTCGAACTGCAAGTGTCTCGGTGAACCCAGTGATCCCTCTGCAGCCTAGATACTTTGCAGGATTTTTGGGAGCATAGTGTAGGAAAGTGCTATAGGGTATATGGTTAACTGTTCTGTACACATGGACAGATGGACAGACAAAAAGATGATTGAGTGAGTGATTGATAAATAGATAAACAGACAGATAGATAGATATAGGTACATATCGATTAACACAAATCTACTGCTCATAACAAGGAGAGCAATGGTGAAAGCACATAGCAAAACTACAAACAAAAAAGAAGAATGAAATCCAGTTTAAAAAGTGCAGTTAGCACCCATAAGAAGAAAACAAATCCTATCATTTGCAATAACGTGGATGGAGCCAGAGGGTATTACGCTCAGTCAAATAGACCAGGCGTAGAAATACATGTACCAAATGATTTTACTCATGTGTGGAGTATGATAACAAAGAAAAACTGAAGGAAAAGATAGCAGCAGACTCACAGAACCACAGAGTGGACTAACAGCTACCAAAGAGAAAGGGACTGGGTAGAGTTTGTGGGAAGGGAGTAATAAGTGCGGGGAAAAAGAATGGGGGCATTAGGATTAGCATGTATAACGTGTAGCGTGGGGTGTCATGGGTAGGGCTGTACAACACAGAGAAGACATGTAGTGATTCTACAGCATCTTAGTACATGCTGACGGAGAGCGGCTGTAACTGGGATTTGGGGTGACTTGGTGAAGAGGGTAGACAGAATAACATAATTTTCTGCATGTGATTGTATATTAATGAGAACAAAAAGAATTTCAAAGTGCAGTAAGAGCACAGCTCTCAAATATCAGAATAAAAGTACAGCCTTTGAGTGCTCCAATCAAAAGACACAGGGTAAGAAGAACTGATGAAAACTTAAGACCACCTACGTGCTCCCTTACTGGAGACTCACTTGAGATCCAAGGACACAGACAAACTACAAGCTGAAGGGGCGGGGACAGGTACCCTACACAAGTGAAACTGAGAAACAAAGAAAGAAATGGATTCTGTTTTGGACCCCAGAGAGAGTCAGTAGAAAATAGCCCTATCTAGCCACCGTGAATTCTTTTTGTTTGGTTTCAGCAGTGCTCAGGCATAGATTTAGTGGTGCAGCAACTTCCTTCTCATTTCCTCTCAAATCATCAAATGAATTGCTGTAAGAATATGCGTCTGGGCATTTATAATCATTGCTTTTTATCATGTTCACGAATGTAAAGAAGTAATAACCACCTAAAGAGGGAAGTTTGGACACTCAAATAAACACTTCACTTCACAACACACTCTTTGTTCCCAACTGCTCCTGTCCAGAAATAGGTGTTAATTCATATTTGTCCCTCAACCTATCAGCAGTGATCACGCCAATGTCCCTCAAACATGGTGGTGTGCAAAGGGCCAAGTACACTTTTCTGTCGACAACAGGCCCAGACGAAGGATACTTGTGGTCTTCAGGGATCACTTACTCACTGATTGTGGCTAAATAAAGTCACAAGCGAGCAGGAAGTATAAGAGGACAGAGGACAAAGATACGGGTTCAAGTCCTTTCACCTCCATTTACTGGTTTTGTTAGCACAGTCTGCTGACTCTACCTGAAAGCGTATCGGTGAACACAGTGCTCTCCTTATGGCTTATTTACCTTGCAAGATTTCTGGAAGCATAATGTAGGGAAGAGACATAGGCTATGTTGTTAACTGTTCTGTACATAAGGATAGATGGGAAGACAAAAAGATGATTGTTTCATAGATAGATAGGTAGACAGACGACAGGTGAAAGAGAGATAGATAGGTACATAGATTAATAGATGATAGACATCACAGATAGATGATAGGAAGATAGAAAGATAGATACATAGATAGATACATAGATACATAGATACACACATACATAGATACATAGATAGACAGACAGACCTTTAGATAGATAGATAGATACAGATACATGTCGATTGACACAAAGCTATTGTTCATAACCAGGAGTTGAATGGTGAATAACATAGCTAAACTACAAACAAAAAGGAAGAATGAAATCCAGTTTAAAAAGTGCAGTAAGCAGCCTTAGAAGAAAACAAATACTACCATTTGCAATGACGTGGATGGAGCAAGACGGTAGTATGTTCAGAAAAATAGGGCAGGCGGATAAAGGCAAGTACCAAGTGATTTCACTCATGTGAGGAGTATAACAACAAAGAAAAACTGAAGTAAAAAAACAGCAGCAGACTCACAGAACCCGAGAGTTGACTAAAAGTAACCAAAGGAAAAAGGACTGGGCAGGGTGAGTCTGAAGGGAGGGATAAGTGTGGGGAGAAAGAATGGGGGCATTAAGTTTAGCATTTATAATGCGCGGGGTCGGGTGTGCATGGGGAGCACTGTACAACACAGAGAAGACTAGTAGAGATCATATAGCATCTTACTACTCACTGATGGTCAGTGACTGTAACGGGGACTTTTGGGGGGGACATGGTGAAGGGGTCTACAGCATCCAACTACGCTGATCGACAGTGACTGAAGAGGTTTTTCGGGGGGACTTGGTGAAGGGGGGAGCATAGTAAACATAATGTTCTTCACGTGATTGTAGATTAATGATAAAAAATATTCTTTAAGTGCAATAAGTGCACAGCTCTGAATCATCAGAATAAAAGGTCAGGCACTGAGTGCTGCAAACAAAAGACACAGGGATAAAAGAAGGGATGAAAACTCAAGACACCTACGTGCTTACTTACAGGAGACTCACTTGAGATCCAAGGACACAGACAAACTACAAGCCGAAGGTGTGTGGACAAGTACCCTACACGAGTGAAACGGAAATTCAAACAATCAAGCAGATGGATTCTGTTTGAGTCCCCAGAGACAGTCAGCAGAAAATAGCCCTATCTGGCCACCGTGAATTCTTTTTGTTTGGTTTCAACAGTTCCCAGCCATAGATTTAGTGGTGCAGCAACATACTTCTCATATTCTCTCAGCTCAACAACTGAGTTGCTGTTATAATAAGCATCTGGGCCTTTGAAATCAGTGGATTTTATGATGTTCACGAATGTGAAAATCTAATAACCACATAAAGAGGGAAGTTTGGACACTCAAATAAACACGTCACTCCACAATACACTGTTAGCTCCCAACTGCTCCTGTCTAGAAATTGGTGTTCCTTTTTATTTGACCCTCCGTCCTATCGGCGGTGATCACGCTGATGTCCTTCAAACATGGTGGTGAGCGAAGCAACAAGTTTACTTTTCTGTCGACAACAGGCCCAGAGAAATGATACTTGAGATCTTCAGGGAGCACTTAGTCAATGAATGTGGCTAAATACAGACAGCAAGTTAGAAGGAGATGAAAGAGGACAGAGGATAGAGACACGGGTTCAAGTCCCAGCAAAACCATTTCCTGGTTTTGTAGGTACAGGCGGCCGACTCGAACTGCAAGTGTCTCGGTGAACCCAGTGATCCCTCTGCAGCCTAGATACTTTGCAGGATTTTTGGGAGCATAGTGTAGGAAAGTGCTATAGGGTATATGGTTAACTGTTCTGTACACATGGACAGATGGACAGACAAAAAGATGATTGAGTGAGTGATTGATAAATAGATAAACAGACAGATAGATAGATATAGGTACATATCGATTAACACAAATCTACTGCTCATAACAAGGAGAGCAATGGTGAAAGCACATAGCAAAACTACAAACAAAAAAGAAGAATGAAATCCAGTTTAAAAAGTGCAGTTAGCACCCATAAGAAGAAAACAAATCCTATCATTTGCAATAACGTGGATGGAGCCAGAGGGTATTACGCTCAGTCAAATAGACCAGGCGTAGAAATACATGTACCAAATGATTTTACTCATGTGTGGAGTATGATAACAAAGAAAAACTGAAGGAAAAGATAGCAGCAGACTCACAGAACCACAGAGTGGACTAACAGCTACCAAAGAGAAAGGGACTGGGTAGAGTTTGTGGGAAGGGAGTAATAAGTGCGGGGAAAAAGAATGGGGGCATTAGGATTAGCATGTATAACGTGTAGCGTGGGGTGTCATGGGTAGGGCTGTACAACACAGAGAAGACATGTAGTGATTCTACAGCATCTTAGTACATGCTGACGGAGAGCGGCTGTAACTGGGATTTGGGGTGACTTGGTGAAGAGGGTAGACAGAATAACATAATTTTCTGCATGTGATTGTATATTAATGAGAACAAAAAGAATTTCAAAGTGCAGTAAGAGCACAGCTCTCAAATATCAGAATAAAAGTACAGCCTTTGAGTGCTCCAATCAAAAGACACAGGGTAAGAAGAACTGATGAAAACTTAAGACCACCTACGTGCTCCCTTACTGGAGACTCACTTGAGATCCAAGGACACAGACAAACTACAAGCTGAAGGGGCGGGGACAGGTACCCTACACAAGTGAAACTGAGAAACAAAGAAAGAAATGGATTCTGTTTTGGACCCCAGAGAGAGTCAGTAGAAAATAGCCCTATCTAGCCACCGTGAATTCTTTTTGTTTGGTTTCAGCAGTGCTCAGGCATAGATTTAGTGGTGCAGCAACTTCCTTCTCATTTCCTCTCAAATCATCAAATGAATTGCTGTAAGAATATGCGTCTGGGCATTTATAATCATTGCTTTTTATCATGTTCACGAATGTAAAGAAGTAATAACCACCTAAAGAGGGAAGTTTGGACACTCAAATAAACACTTCACTTCACAACACACTCTTTGTTCCCAACTGCTCCTGTCCAGAAATAGGTGTTAATTCATATTTGTCCCTCAACCTATCAGCAGTGATCACGCCAATGTCCCTCAAACATGGTGGTGTGCAAAGGGCCAAGTACACTTTTCTGTCGACAACAGGCCCAGACGAAGGATACTTGTGGTCTTCAGGGATCACTTACTCACTGATTGTGGCTAAATAAAGTCACAAGCGAGCAGGAAGTATAAGAGGACAGAGGACAAAGATACGGGTTCAAGTCCTTTCACCTCCATTTACTGGTTTTGTTAGCACAGTCTGCTGACTCTACCTGAAAGCGTATCGGTGAACACAGTGCTCTCCTTATGGCTTATTTACCTTGCAAGATTTCTGGAAGCATAATGTAGGGAAGAGACATAGGCTATGTTGTTAACTGTTCTGTACATAAGGATAGATGGGAAGACAAAAAGATGATTGTTTCATAGATAGATAGGTAGACAGACGACAGGTGAAAGAGAGATAGATAGGTACATAGATTAATAGATGATAGACATCACAGATAGATGATAGGAAGATAGAAAGATAGATACATAGATAGATACATAGATACATAGATACACACATACATAGATACATAGATAGACAGACAGACCTTTGGATAGATAGATACAGATACATGTCGATTGACACAAAGCTATTGTTCATAACCAGGAGTTGAATGGTGAATAACATAGCTAAACTACAAACAAAAAGGAAGAATGAAATCCAGTTTAAAAAGTGCAGTAAGCAGCCTTAGAAGAAAACAAATACTACCATTTGCAATGACGTGGATGGAGCAAGACGGTAGTATGTTCAGAAAAATAGGGCAGGCGGATAAAGGCAAGTACCAAGTGATTTCACTCATGTGAGGAGTATAACAACAAAGAAAAACTGATGTAAAAAAACAGCAGCAGACTCACAGAACCCGAGAGTTGACTAAAAGTAACCAAAGGAAAAAGGACTGGGCAGGGTGAGTCTGAAGGGAGGGATAAGTGTGGGGAGAAAGAATGGGGGCATTAAGTTTAGCATTTATAATGCGCGGGGTCGGGTGTGCATGGGGAGCACTGTACAACACAGAGAAGACTAGTAGAGATCATATAGCATCTTACTACTCACTGATGGTCAGTGACTGTAACGGGGACTTTTGGGGGGGACATGGTGAAGGGGTCTACAGCATCCAACTACGCTGATCGACAGTGACTGAAGAGGTTTTTCGGGGGGACTTGGTGAAGGGGGGAGCATAGTAAACATAATGTTCTTCACGTGATTGTAGATTAATGATAAAAAATATTCTTTAAGTGCAATAAGTGCACAGCTCTGAATCATCAGAATAAAAGGTCAGGCACTGAGTGCTGCAAACAAAAGACACAGGGATAAAAGAAGGGATGAAAACTCAAGACACCTACGTGCTTACTTACAGGAGACTCACTTGAGATCCAAGGACACAGACAAACTACAAGCCGAAGGTGTGTGGACAAGTACCCTACACGAGTGAAACGGAAATTCAAACAATCAAGCAAATGGATTCTGTTTGAGTCCCCAGAGACAGTCAGCAGAAAATAGCCCTATCTGGCCACCGTGAATTCTTTTTGTTTGGTTTCAACAGTTCCCAGCCATAGATTTAGTGGTGCAGCAACATACTTCTCATATTCTCTCAGCTCAACAACTGAGTTGCTGTTATAATAAGCATCTGGGCCTTTGAAATCAGTGGATTTTATGATGTTCACGAATGTGAAAATCTAATAACCACCTAAAGAGGGAAGTTTGGACACTCAAATAAACACGTCACTCCACAATACACTGTTAGCTCCCAACTGCTCCTGTCTAGAAATTGGTGTTCCTTTTTATTTGACCCTCCGTCCTATCGGCGGTGATCACGCTGATGTCCTTCAAACATGGTGGTGAGCGAAGCAACAAGTTTACTTTTCTGTCGACAACAGGCCCAGAGAAATGATACTTGAGATCTTCAGGGAGCACTTAGTCAATGAATGTGGCTAAATACAGACAGCAAGTTAGAAGGAGATGAAAGAGGACAGAGGATAGAGACACGGGTTCAAGTCCCAGCAAAACCATTTCCTGGTTTTGTAGGTACAGGCGGCCGACTCGAACTGCAAGTGTCTCGGTGAACCCAGTGATCCCTCTGCAGCCTAGATACTTTGCAGGATTTTTGGGAGCATAGTGTAGGAAAGTGCTATAGGGTATATGGTTAACTGTTCTGTACACATGGACAGATGGACAGACAAAAAGATGATTGAGTGAGTGATTGATAAATAGATAAACAGACAGATAGATAGATATAGGTACATATCGATTAACACAAATCTACTGCTCATAACAAGGAGAGCAATGGTGAAAGCACATAGCAAAACTACAAACAAAAAAGAAGAATGAAATCCAGTTTAAAAAGTGCAGTTAGCACCCATAAGAAGAAAACAAATCCTATCATTTGCAATAACGTGGATGGAGCCAGAGGGTATTACGCTCAGTCAAATAGACCAGGCGTAGAAATACATGTACCAAATGATTTTACTCATGTGTGGAGTATGATAACAAAGAAAAACTGAAGGAAAAGATAGCAGCAGACTCACAGAACCACAGAGTGGACTAACAGCTACCAAAGAGAAAGGGACTGGGTAGAGTTTGTGGGAAGGGAGTAATAAGTGCGGGGAAAAAGAATGGGGGCATTAGGATTAGCATGTATAACGTGTAGCGTGGGGTGTCATGGGTAGGGCTGTACAACACAGAGAAGACATGTAGTGATTCTACAGCATCTTAGTACATGCTGACGGAGAGCGGCTGTAACTGGGATTTGGGGTGACTTGGTGAAGAGGGTAGACAGAATAACATAATTTTCTGCATGTGATTGTATATTAATGAGAACAAAAAGAATTTCAAAGTGCAGTAAGAGCACAGCTCTCAAATATCAGAATAAAAGTACAGCCTTTGAGTGCTCCAATCAAAAGACACAGGGTAAGAAGAACTGATGAAAACTCAAGACCACCTACGTGCTCCCTTACTGGAGACTCACTTGAGATCCAAGGACACAGACAAACTACAAGCTGAAGGGGCGGGGACAGGTACCCTACACAAGTGAAACTGAGAAACAATGAAAGAAATGGATTCTGTTTTGGACCCCAGAGAGAGTCAGTAGAAAATAGCCCTATCTAGCCACCGTGAATTCTTTTTGTTTGGTTTCAGCAGTGCTCAGGCATAGATTTAGTGGTGCAGCAACTTCCTTCTCATTTCCTCTCAAATCATCAAATGAATTGCTGTAATAATATGCGTCTGGGCATTTATAATCATTGCTTTTTATCATGTTCACGAATGTAAAGAAGTAATAACCACCTAAAGAGGGAAGTTTGGACACTCAAATAAACACTTCACTTCACAACACACTCTTTGTTCCCAACTGCTCCTGTCCAGAAATAGGTGTTAATTCATATTTGTCCCTCAACCTATCAGCAGTGATCACGCCAATGTCCCTCAAACATGGTGGTGTGCAAAGGGCCAAGTACACTTTTCTGTCGACAACAGGCCCAGACGAAGGATACTTGTGGTCTTCAGGGATCACTTACTCACTGATTGTGGCTAAATAAAGTCACAAGCGAGCAGGAAGTATAAGAGGACAGAGGACAAAGATACGGGTTCAAGTCCTTTCACCTCCATTTACTGGTTTTGTTAGCACAGTCTGCTGACTCTACCTGAAAGCGTATCGGTGAACACAGTGCTCTCCTTATGGCTTATTTACCTTGCAAGATTTCTGGAAGCATAATGTAGGGAAGAGACATAGGCTATGTTGTTAACTGTTCTGTACATAAGGATAGATGGGAAGACAAAAAGATGATTGTTTCATAGATAGATAGGTAGACAGACGACAGGTGAAAGAGAGATAGATAGGTACATAGATTAATAGATGATAGACATCACAGATAGATGATAGGAAGATAGAAAGATAGATACATAGATAGATACATAGATACATAGATATACACATACATAGATACATAGCTAGACAGACAGACCTTTAGATAGATAGATACAGATACATGTCGATTGACACAAAGCTATTGTTCATAACCAGGAGTTGAATGGTGAATAACATAGCTAAACTACAAACAAAAAGGAAGAATGAAATCCAGTTTAAAAAGTGCAGTAAGCAGCCTTAGAAGAAAACAAATACTACCATTTGCAATGACGTGGATGGAGCAAGACGGTAGTATGTTCAGAAAAATAGGGCAGGCGGATAAAGGCAAGTACCAAGTGATTTCACTCATGTGAGGAGTATAACAACAAAGAAAAACTGAAGTAAAAAAACAGCAGCAGACTCACAGAACCCGAGAGTTGACTAAAAGTAACCAAAGGAAAAAGGACTGGGCAGGGTGAGTCTGAAGGGAGGGATAAGTGTGGGGAGAAAGAATGGGGGCATTAAGTTTAGCATTTATAATGCGCGGGGTCGGGTGTGCATGGGGAGCACTGTACAACACAGAGAAGACTAGTAGAGATCATATAGCATCTTACTACTCACTGATGGTCAGTGACTGTAACGGGGACTTTTGGGGGGGACATGGTGAAGGGGTCTACAGCATCCAACTACGCTGATCGACAGTGACTGAAGAGGTTTTTCGGGGGGACTTGGTGAAGGGGGGAGCATAGTAAACATAATGTTCTTCACGTGATTGTAGATTAATGATAAAAAATATTCTTTAAGTGCAATAAGTGCACAGCTCTGAATCATCAGAATAAAAGGTCAGGCACTGAGTGCTGCAAACAAAAGACACAGGGATAAAAGAAGGGATGAAAACTCAAGACACCTACGTGCTTACTTACAGGAGACTCACTTGAGATCCAAGGACACAGACAAACTACAAGCCGAAGGTGTGTGGACAAGTACCCTACACGAGTGAAACGGAAATTCAAACAATCAAGCAGATGGATTCTGTTTGAGTCCCCAGAGACAGTCAGCAGAAAATAGCCCTATCTGGCCACCGTGAATTCTTTTTGTTTGGTTTCAACAGTTCCCAGCCATAGATTTAGTGGTGCAGCAACATACTTCTCATATTCTCTCAGCTCAACAACTGAGTTGCTGTTATAATAAGCATCTGGGCCTTTGAAATCAGTGGATTTTATGATGTTCACGAATGTGAAAATCTAATAACCACCTAAAGAGGGAAGTTTGGACACTCAAATAAACACGTCACTCCACAATACACTGTTAGCTCCCAACTGCTCCTGTCTAGAAATTGGTGTTCCTTTTTATTTGACCCTCCGTCCTATCGGCGGTGATCACGCTGATGTCCTTCAAACATGGTGGTGAGCGAAGCAACAAGTTTACTTTTCTGTCGACAACAGGCCCAGAGAAATGATACTTGAGATCTTCAGGGAGCACTTAGTCAATGAATGTGGCTAAATACAGACAGCAAGTTAGAAGGAGATGAAAGAGGACAGAGGATAGAGACACGGGTTCAAGTCCCAGCAAAACCATTTCCTGGTTTTGTAGGTACAGGCGGCCGACTCGAACTGCAAGTGTCTCGGTGAACCCAGTGATCCCTCTGCAGCCTAGATACTTTGCAGGATTTTTGGGAGCATAGTGTAGGAAAGTGCTATAGGGTATATGGTTAACTGTTCTGTACACATGGACAGATGGACAGACAAAAAGATGATTGAGTGAGTGATTGATAAATAGATAAACAGACAGATAGATAGATATAGGTACATATCGATTAACACAAATCTACTGCTCATAACAAGGAGAGCAATGGTGAAAGCACATAGCAAAACTACAAACAAAAAAGAAGAATGAAATCCAGTTTAAAAAGTGCAGTTAGCACCCATAAGAAGAAAACAAATCCTATCATTTGCAATAACGTGGATGGAGCCAGAGGGTATTACGCTCAGTCAAATAGACCAGGCGTAGAAATACATGTACCAAATGATTTTACTCATGTGTGGAGTATGATAACAAAGAAAAACTGAAGGAAAAGATAGCAGCAGACTCACAGAACCACAGAGTGGACTAACAGCTACCAAAGAGAAAGGGACTGGGTAGAGTTTGTGGGAAGGGAGTAATAAGTGCGGGGAAAAAGAATGGGGGCATTAGGATTAGCATGTATAACGTGTAGCGTGGGGTGTCATGGGTAGGGCTGTACAACACAGAGAAGACATGTAGTGATTCTACAGCATCTTAGTACATGCTGACGGAGAGCGGCTGTAACTGGGATTTGGGGTGACTTGGTGAAGAGGGTAGACAGAATAACATAATTTTCTGCATGTGATTGTATATTAATGAGAACAAAAAGAATTTCAAAGTGCAGTAAGAGCACAGCTCTCAAATATCAGAATAAAAGTACAGCCTTTGAGTGCTCCAATCAAAAGACACAGGGTAAGAAGAACTGATGAAAACTCAAGACCACCTACGTGCTCCCTTACTGGAGACTCACTTGAGATCCAAGGACACAGACAAACTACAAGCTGAAGGGGCGGGGACAGGTACCCTACACAAGTGAAACTGAGAAACAAAGAAAGAAATGGATTCTGTTTTGGACCCCAGAGAGAGTCAGTAGAAAATAGCCCTATCTAGCCACCGTGAATTCTTTTTGTTTGGTTTCAGCAGTGCTCAGGCATAGATTTAGTGGTGCAGCAACTTCCTTCTCATTTCCTCTCAAATCATCAAATGAATTGCTGTAATAATATGCGTCTGGGCATTTATAATCATTGCTTTTTATCATGTTCACGAATGTAAAGAAGTAATAACCACCTAAAGAGGGAAGTTTGGACACTCAAATAAACACTTCACTTCACAACACACTCTTTGTTCCCAACTGCTCCTGTCCAGAAATAGGTGTTAATTCATATTTGTCCCTCAACCTATCAGCAGTGATCACGCCAATGTCCCTCAAACATGGTGGTGTGCAAAGGGCCAAGTACACTTTTCTGTCGACAACAGGCCCAGACGAAGGATACTTGTGGTCTTCAGGGATCACTTACTCACTGATTGTGGCTAAATAAAGTCACAAGCGAGCAGGAAGTATAAGAGGACAGAGGACAAAGATACGGGTTCAAGTCCTTTCACCTCCATTTACTGGTTTTGTTAGCACAGTCTGCTGACTCTACCTGAAAGCGTATCGGTGAACACAGTGCTCTCCTTATGGCTTATTTACCTTGCAAGATTTCTGGAAGCATAATGTAGGGAAGAGACATAGGCTATGTTGTTAACTGTTCTGTACATAAGGATAGATGGGAAGACAAAAAGATGATTGTTTCATAGATAGATAGGTAGACAGACGACAGGTGAAAGAGAGATAGATAGGTACATAGATTAATAGATGATAGACATCACAGATAGATGATAGGAAGATAGAAAGATAGATACATAGATAGATACATAGATACATAGATATACACATACATAGATACATAGATAGACAGACAGACCTTTAGATAGATAGATACAGATACATGTCGATTGACACAAAGCTATTGTTCATAACCAGGAGTTGAATGGTGAATAACATAGCTAAACTACAAACAAAAAGGAAGAATGAAATCCAGTTTAAAAAGTGCAGTAAGCAGCCTTAGAAGAAAACAAATACTACCATTTGCAATGACGTGGATGGAGCAAGACGGTAGTATGTTCAGAAAAATAGGGCAGGCGGATAAAGGCAAGTACCAAGTGATTTCACTCATGTGAGGAGTATAACAACAAAGAAAAACTGAATTAAAAAAACAGCAGCAGACTCACAGAACCCGAGAGTTGACTAAAAGTAACCAAAGGAAAAAGGACTGGGCAGGGTGAGTCTGAAGGGAGGGATAAGTGTGGGGAGAAAGAATGGGGGCATTAAGTTTAGCATTTATAATGCGCGGGGTCGGGTGTGCATGGGGAGCACTGTACAACACAGAGAAGACTAGTAGAGATCATATAGCATCTTACTACTCACTGATGGTCAGTGACTGTAACGGGGACTTTTGGGGGGGACATGGTGAAGGGGTCTACAGCATCCAACTACGCTGATCGACAGTGACTGAAGAGGTTTTTCGGGGGGACTTGGTGAAGGGGGGAGCATAGTAAACATAATGTTCTTCACGTGATTGTAGATTAATGATAAAAAATATTCTTTAAGTGCAATAAGTGCACAGCTCTGAATCATCAGAATAAAAGGTCAGGCACTGAGTGCTGCAAACAAAAGACACAGGGATAAAAGAAGGGATGAAAACTCAAGACACCTACGTGCTTACTTACAGGAGACTCACTTGAGATCCAAGGACACAGACAAACTACAAGCCGAAGGTGTGTGGACAAGTACCCTACACGAGTGAAACGGAAATTCAAACAATCAAGCAGATGGATTCTGTTTGAGTCCCCAGAGACAGTCAGCAGAAAATAGCCCTATCTGGCCACCGTGAATTCTTTTTGTTTGGTTTCAACAGTTCCCAGCCATAGATTTAGTGGTGCAGCAACATACTTCTCATATTCTCTCAGCTCAACAACTGAGTTGCTGTTATAATAAGCATCTGGGCCTTTGAAATCAGTGGATTTTATGATGTTCACGAATGTGAAAATCTAATAACCACCTAAAGAGGGAAGTTTGGACACTCAAATAAACACGTCACTCCACAATACACTGTTAGCTCCCAACTGCTCCTGTCTAGAAATTGGTGTTCCTTTTTATTTGACCCTCCGTCCTATCGGCGGTGATCACGCTGATGTCCTTCAAACATGGTGGTGAGCGAAGCAACAAGTTTACTTTTCTGTCGACAACAGGCCCAGAGAAATGATACTTGAGATCTTCAGGGAGCACTTAGTCAATGAATGTGGCTAAATACAGACAGCAAGTTAGAAGGAGATGAAAGAGGACAGAGGATAGAGACACGGGTTCAAGTCCCAGCAAAACCATTTCCTGGTTTTGTAGGTACAGGCGGCCGACTCGAACTGCAAGTGTCTCGGTGAACCCAGTGATCCCTCTGCAGCCTAGATACTTTGCAGGATTTTTGGGAGCATAGTGTAGGAAAGTGCTATAGGGTATATGGTTAACTGTTCTGTACACATGGACAGATGGACAGACAAAAAGATGATTGAGTGAGTGATTGATAAATAGATAAACAGACAGATAGATAGATATAGGTACATATCGATTAACACAAATCTACTGCTCATAACAAGGAGAGCAATGGTGAAAGCACATAGCAAAACTACAAACAAAAAAGAAGAATGAAATCCAGTTTAAAAAGTGCAGTTAGCACCCATAAGAAGAAAACAAATCCTATCATTTGCAATAACGTGGATGGAGCCAGAGGGTATTACGCTCAGTCAAATAGACCAGGCGTAGAAATACATGTACCAAATGATTTTACTCATGTGTGGAGTATGATAACAAAGAAAAACTGAAGGAAAAGATAGCAGCAGACTCACAGAACCACAGAGTGGACTAACAGCTACCAAAGAGAAAGGGACTGGGTAGAGTTTGTGGGAAGGGAGTAATAAGTGCGGGGAAAAAGAATGGGGGCATTAGGATTAGCATGTATAACGTGTAGCGTGGGGTGTCATGGGTAGGGCTGTACAACACAGAGAAGACATGTAGTGATTCTACAGCATCTTAGTACATGCTGACGGAGAGCGGCTGTAACTGGGATTTGGGGTGACTTGGTGAAGAGGGTAGACAGAATAACATAATTTTCTGCATGTGATTGTATATTAATGAGAACAAAAAGAATTTCAAAGTGCAGTAAGAGCACAGCTCTCAAATATCAGAATAAAAGTACAGCCTTTGAGTGCTCCAATCAAAAGACACAGGGTAAGAAGAACTGATGAAAACTCAAGACCACCTACGTGCTCCCTTACTGGAGACTCACTTGAGATCCAAGGACACAGACAAACTACAAGCTGAAGGGGCGGGGACAGGTACCCTACACAAGTGAAACTGAGAAACAAAGAAAGAAATGGATTCTGTTTTGGACCCCAGAGAGAGTCAGTAGAAAATAGCCCTATCTAGCCACCGTGAATTCTTTTTGTTTGGTTTCAGCAGTGCTCAGGCATAGATTTAGTGGTGCAGCAACTTCCTTCTCATTTCCTCTCAAATCATCAAATGAATTGCTGTAATAATATGCGTCTGGGCATTTATAATCATTGCTTTTTATCATGTTCACGAATGTAAAGAAGTAATAACCACCTAAAGAGGGAAGTTTGGACACTCAAATAAACACTTCACTTCACAACACACTCTTTGTTCCCAACTGCTCCTGTCCAGAAATAGGTGTTAATTCATATTTGTCCCTCAACCTATCAGCAGTGATCACGCCAATGTCCCTCAAACATGGTGGTGTGCAAAGGGCCAAGTACACTTTTCTGTCGACAACAGGCCCAGACGAAGGATACTTGTGGTCTTCAGGGATCACTTACTCACTGATTGTGGCTAAATAAAGTCACAAGCGAGCAGGAAGTATAAGAGGACAGAGGACAAAGATACGGGTTCAAGTCCTTTCACCTCCATTTACTGGTTTTGTTAGCACAGTCTGCTGACTCTACCTGAAAGCGTATCGGTGAACACAGTGCTCTCCTTATGGCTTATTTACCTTGCAAGATTTCTGGAAGCATAATGTAGGGAAGAGACATAGGCTATGTTGTTAACTGTTCTGTACATAAGGATAGATGGGAAGACAAAAAGATGATTGTTTCATAGATAGATAGGTAGACAGACGACAGGTGAAAGAGAGATAGATAGGTACATAGATTAATAGATGATAGACATCACAGATAGATGATAGGAAGATAGAAAGATAGATACATAGATAGATACATAGATACATAGATATACACATACATAGATACATAGCTAGACAGACAGACCTTTAGATAGATAGATACAGATACATGTCGATTGACACAAAGCTATTGTTCATAACCAGGAGTTGAATGGTGAATAACATAGCTAAACTACAAACAAAAAGGAAGAATGAAATCCAGTTTAAAAAGTGCAGTAAGCAGCCTTAGAAGAAAACAAATACTACCATTTGCAATGACGTGGATGGAGCAAGACGGTAGTATGTTCAGAAAAATAGGGCAGGCGGATAAAGGCAAGTACCAAGTGATTTCACTCATGTGAGGAGTATAACAACAAAGAAAAACTGAAGTAAAAAAACAGCAGCAGACTCACAGAACCCGAGAGTTGACTAAAAGTAACCAAAGGAAAAAGGACTGGGCAGGGTGAGTCTGAAGGGAGGGATAAGTGTGGGGAGAAAGAATGGGGGCATTAAGTTTAGCATTTATAATGCGCGGGGTCGGGTGTGCATGGGGAGCACTGTACAACACAGAGAAGACTAGTAGAGATCATATAGCATCTTACTACTCACTGATGGTCAGTGACTGTAACGGGGACTTTTGGGGGGGACATGGTGAAGGGGTCTACAGCATCCAACTACGCTGATCGACAGTGACTGAAGAGGTTTTTCGGGGGGACTTGGTGAAGGGGGGAGCATAGTAAACATAATGTTCTTCACGTGATTGTAGATTAATGATAAAAAATATTCTTTAAGTGCAATAAGTGCACAGCTCTGAATCATCAGAATAAAAGGTCAGGCACTGAGTGCTGCAAACAAAAGACACAGGGATAAAAGAAGGGATGAAAACTCAAGACACCTACGTGCTTACTTACAGGAGAGTCACTTGAGATCCAAGGACACAGACAAACTACAAGCCGAAGGTGTGTGGACAAGTACCCTACACGAGTGAAACGGAAATTCAAACAATCAAGCAGATGGATTCTGTTTGAGTCCCCAGAGACAGTCAGCAGAAAATAGCCCTATCTGGCCACCGTGAATTCTTTTTGTTTGGTTTCAACAGTTCCCAGCCATAGATTTAGTGGTGCAGCAACATACTTCTCATATTCTCTCAGCTCAACAACTGAGTTGCTGTTATAATAAGCATCTGGGCCTTTGAAATCAGTGGATTTTATGATGTTCACGAATGTGAAAATCTAATAACCACCTAAAGAGGGAAGTTTGGACACTCAAATAAACACGTCACTCCACAATACACTGTTAGCTCCCAACTGCTCCTGTCTAGAAATTGGTGTTCCTTTTTATTTGACCCTCCGTCCTATCGGCGGTGATCACGCTGATGTCCTTCAAACATGGTGGTGAGCGAAGCAACAAGTTTACTTTTCTGTCGACAACAGGCCCAGAGAAATGATACTTGAGATCTTCAGGGAGCACTTAGTCAATGAATGTGGCTAAATACAGACAGCAAGTTAGAAGGAGATGAAAGAGGACAGAGGATAGAGACACGGGTTCAAGTCCCAGCAAAACCATTTCCTGGTTTTGTAGGTACAGGCGGCCGACTCGAACTGCAAGTGTCTCGGTGAACCCAGTGATCCCTCTGCAGCCTAGATACTTTGCAGGATTTTTGGGAGCATAGTGTAGGAAAGTGCTATAGGGTATATGGTTAACTGTTCTGTACACATGGACAGATGGACAGACAAAAAGATGATTGAGTGAGTGATTGATAAATAGATAAACAGACAGATAGATAGATATAGGTACATATCGATTAACACAAATCTACTGCTCATAACAAGGAGAGCAATGGTGAAAGCACATAGCAAAACTACAAACAAAAAAGAAGAATGAAATCCAGTTTAAAAAGTGCAGTTAGCACCCATAAGAAGAAAACAAATCCTATCATTTGCAATAACGTGGATGGAGCCAGAGGGTATTACGCTCAGTCAAATAGACCAGGCGTAGAAATACATGTACCAAATGATTTTACTCATGTGTGGAGTATGATAACAAAGAAAAACTGAAGGAAAAGATAGCAGCAGACTCACAGAACCACAGAGTGGACTAACAGCTACCAAAGAGAAAGGGACTGGGTAGAGTTTGTGGGAAGGGAGTAATAAGTGCGGGGAAAAAGAATGGGGGCATTAGGATTAGCATGTATAACGTGTAGCGTGGGGTGTCATGGGTAGGGCTGTACAACACAGAGAAGACATGTAGTGATTCTACAGCATCTTAGTACATGCTGACGGAGAGCGGCTGTAACTGGGATTTGGGGTGACTTGGTGAAGAGGGTAGACAGAATAACATAATTTTCTGCATGTGATTGTATATTAATGAGAACAAAAAGAATTTCAAAGTGCAGTAAGAGCACAGCTCTCAAATATCAGAATAAAAGTACAGCCTTTGAGTGCTCCAATCAAAAGACACAGGGTAAGAAGAACTGATGAAAACTCAAGACCACCTACGTGCTCCCTTACTGGAGACTCACTTGAGATCCAAGGACACAGACAAACTACAAGCTGAAGGGGCGGGGACAGGTACCCTACACAAGTGAAACTGAGAAACAAAGAAAGAAATGGATTCTGTTTTGGACCCCAGAGAGAGTCAGTAGAAAATAGCCCTATCTAGCCACCGTGAATTCTTTTTGTTTGGTTTCAGCAGTGCTCAGGCATAGATTTAGTGGTGCAGCAACTTCCTTCTCATTTCCTCTCAAATCATCAAATGAATTGCTGTAATAATATGCGTCTGGGCATTTATAATCATTGCTTTTTATCATGTTCACGAATGTAAAGAAGTAATAACCACCTAAAGAGGGAAGTTTGGACACTCAAATAAACACTTCACTTCACAACACACTCTTTGTTCCCAACTGCTCCTGTCCAGAAATAGGTGTTAATTCATATTTGTCCCTCAACCTATCAGCAGTGATCACGCCAATGTCCCTCAAACATGGTGGTGTGCAAAGGGCCAAGTACACTTTTCTGTCGACAACAGGCCCAGACGAAGGATACTTGTGGTCTTCAGGGATCACTTACTCACTGATTGTGGCTAAATAAAGTCACAAGCGAGCAGGAAGTATAAGAGGACAGAGGACAAAGATACGGGTTCAAGTCCTTTCACCTCCATTTACTGGTTTTGTTAGCACAGTCTGCTGACTCTACCTGAAAGCGTATCGGTGAACACAGTGCTCTCCTTATGGCTTATTTACCTTGCAAGATTTCTGGAAGCATAATGTAGGGAAGAGACATAGGCTATGTTGTTAACTGTTCTGTACATAAGGATAGATGGGAAGACAAAAAGATGATTGTTTCATAGATAGATAGGTAGACAGACGACAGGTGAAAGAGAGATAGATAGGTACATAGATTAATAGATGATAGACATCACAGATAGATGATAGGAAGATAGAAAGATAGATACATAGATAGATACATAGATACATAGATACACACATACATAGATACATAGATAGACAGACAGACCTTTGGATAGATAGATACAGATACATGTCGATTGACACAAAGCTATTGTTCATAACCAGGAGTTGAATGGTGAATAACATAGCTAAACTACAAACAAAAAGGAAGAATGAAATCCAGTTTAAAAAGTGCAGTAAGCAGCCTTAGAAGAAAACAAATACTACCATTTGCAATGACGTGGATGGAGCAAGACGGTAGTATGTTCAGAAAAATAGGGCAGGCGGATAAAGGCAAGTACCAAGTGATTTCACTCATGTGAGGAGTATAACAACAAAGAAAAACTGAATTAAAAAAACAGCAGCAGACTCACAGAACCCGAGAGTTGACTAAAAGTAACCAAAGGAAAAAGGACTGGGCAGGGTGAGTCTGAAGGGAGGGATAAGTGTGGGGAGAAAGAATGGGGGCATTAAGTTTAGCATTTATAATGCGCGGGGTCGGGTGTGCATGGGGAGCACTGTACAACACAGAGAAGACTAGTAGAGATCATATAGCATCTTACTACTCACTGATGGTCAGTGACTGTAACGGGGACTTTTGGGGGGGACATGGTGAAGGGGTCTACAGCATCCAACTACGCTGATCGACAGTGACTGAAGAGGTTTTTCGGGGGGACTTGGTGAAGGGGGGAGCATAGTAAACATAATGTTCTTCACGTGATTGTAGATTAATGATAAAAAATATTCTTTAAGTGCAATAAGTGCACAGCTCTGAATCATCAGAATAAAAGGTCAGGCACTGAGTGCTGCAAACAAAAGACACAGGGATAAAAGAAGGGATGAAAACTCAAGACACCTACGTGCTTACTTACAGGAGACTCACTTGAGATCCAAGGACACAGACAAACTACAAGCCGAAGGTGTGTGGACAAGTACCCTACACGAGTGAAACGGAAATTCAAACAATCAAGCAGATGGATTCTGTTTGAGTCCCCAGAGACAGTCAGCAGAAAATAGCCCTATCTGGCCACCGTGAATTCTTTTTGTTTGGTTTCAACAGTTCCCAGCCATAGATTTAGTGGTGCAGCAACATACTTCTCATATTCTCTCAGCTCAACAACTGAGTTGCTGTTATAATAAGCATCTGGGCCTTTGAAATCAGTGGATTTTATGATGTTCACGAATGTGAAAATCTAATAACCACCTAAAGAGGGAAGTTTGGACACTCAAATAAACACGTCACTCCACAATACACTGTTAGCTCCCAACTGCTCCTGTCTAGAAATTGGTGTTCCTTTTTATTTGACCCTCCGTCCTATCGGCGGTGATCACGCTGATGTCCTTCAAACATGGTGGTGAGCGAAGCAACAAGTTTACTTTTCTGTCGACAACAGGCCCAGAGAAATGATACTTGAGATCTTCAGGGAGCACTTAGTCAATGAATGTGGCTAAATACAGACAGCAAGTTAGAAGGAGATGAAAGAGGACAGAGGATAGAGACACGGGTTCAAGTCCCAGCAAAACCATTTCCTGGTTTTGTAGGTACAGGCGGCCGACTCGAACTGCAAGTGTCTCGGTGAACCCAGTGATCCCTCTGCAGCCTAGATACTTTGCAGGATTTTTGGGAGCATAGTGTAGGAAAGTGCTATAGGGTATATGGTTAACTGTTCTGTACACATGGACAGATGGACAGACAAAAAGATGATTGAGTGAGTGATTGATAAATAGATAAACAGACAGATAGATAGATATAGGTACATATCGATTAACACAAATCTACTGCTCATAACAAGGAGAGCAATGGTGAAAGCACATAGCAAAACTACAAACAAAAAAGAAGAATGAAATCCAGTTTAAAAAGTGCAGTTAGCACCCATAAGAAGAAAACAAATCCTATCATTTGCAATAACGTGGATGGAGCCAGAGGGTATTACGCTCAGTCAAATAGACCAGGCGTAGAAATACATGTACCAAATGATTTTACTCATGTGTGGAGTATGATAACAAAGAAAAACTGAAGGAAAAGATAGCAGCAGACTCACAGAACCACAGAGTGGACTAACAGCTACCAAAGAGAAAGGGACTGGGTAGAGTTTGTGGGAAGGGAGTAATAAGTGCGGGGAAAAAGAATGGGGGCATTAGGATTAGCATGTATAACGTGTAGCGTGGGGTGTCATGGGTAGGGCTGTACAACACAGAGAAGACATGTAGTGATTCTACAGCATCTTAGTACATGCTGACGGAGAGCGGCTGTAACTGGGATTTGGGGTGACTTGGTGAAGAGGGTAGACAGAATAACATAATTTTCTGCATGTGATTGTATATTAATGAGAACAAAAAGAATTTCAAAGTGCAGTAAGAGCACAGCTCTCAAATATCAGAATAAAAGTACAGCCTTTGAGTGCTCCAATCAAAAGACACAGGGTAAGAAGAACTGATGAAAACTCAAGACCACCTACGTGCTCCCTTACTGGAGACTCACTTGAGATCCAAGGACACAGACAAACTACAAGCTGAAGGGGCGGGGACAGGTACCCTACACAAGTGAAACTGAGAAACAAAGAAAGAAATGGATTCTGTTTTGGACCCCAGAGAGAGTCAGTAGAAAATAGCCCTATCTAGCCACCGTGAATTCTTTTTGTTTGGTTTCAGCAGTGCTCAGGCATAGATTTAGTGGTGCAGCAACTTCCTTCTCATTTCCTCTCAAATCATCAAATGAATTGCTGTAATAATATGCGTCTGGGCATTTATAATCATTGCTTTTTATCATGTTCACGAATGTAAAGAAGTAATAACCACCTAAAGAGGGAAGTTTGGACACTCAAATAAACACTTCACTTCACAACACACTCTTTGTTCCCAACTGCTCCTGTCCAGAAATAGGTGTTAATTCATATTTGTCCCTCAACCTGTCAGCAGTGATCACGCCAATGTCCCTCAAACATGGTGGTGTGCAAAGGGCCAAGTACACTTTTCTGTCGACAACAGGCCCAGACGAAGGATACTTGTGGTCTTCAGGGATCACTTACTCACTGATTGTGGCTAAATAAAGTCACAAGCGAGCAGGAAGTATAAGAGGACAGAGGACAAAGATACGGGTTCAAGTCCTTTCACCTCCATTTACTGGTTTTGTTAGCACAGTCTGCTGACTCTACCTGAAAGCGTATCGGTGAACACAGTGCTCTCCTTATGGCTTATTTACCTTGCAAGATTTCTGGAAGCATAATGTAGGGAAGAGACATAGGCTATGTTGTTAACTGTTCTGTACATAAGGATAGATGGGAAGACAAAAAGATGATTGTTTCATAGATAGATAGGTAGACAGACGACAGGTGAAAGAGAGATAGATAGGTACATAGATTAATAGATGATAGACATCACAGATAGATGATAGGAAGATAGAAAGATAGATACATAGATAGATACATAGATACATAGATACACACATACATAGATACATAGATAGACAGACAGACCTTTAGATAGATAGATACAGATACATGTCGATTGACACAAAGCTATTGTTCATAACCAGGAGTTGAATGGTGAATAACATAGCTAAACTACAAACAAAAAGGAAGAATGAAATCCAGTTTAAAAAGTGCAGTAAGCAGCCTTAGAAGAAAACAAATACTACCATTTGCAATGACGTGGATGGAGCAAGACGGTAGTATGTTCAGAAAAATAGGGCAGGCGGATAAAGGCAAGTACCAAGTGATTTCACTCATGTGAGGAGTATAACAACAAAGAAAAACTGAAGTAAAAAAACAGCAGCAGACTCACAGAACCCGAGAGTTGACTAAAAGTAACCAAAGGAAAAAGGACTGGGCAGGGTGAGTCTGAAGGGAGGGATAAGTGTGGGGAGAAAGAATGGGGGCATTAAGTTTAGCATTTATAATGCGCGGGGTCGGGTGTGCATGGGGAGCACTGTACAACACAGAGAAGACTAGTAGAGATCATATAGCATCTTACTACTCACTGATGGTCAGTGACTGTAACGGGGACTTTTGGGGGGGACATGGTGAAGGGGTCTACAGCATCCAACTACGCTGATCGACAGTGACTGAAGAGGTTTTTCGGGGGGACTTGGTGAAGGGGGGAGCATAGTAAACATAATGTTCTTCACGTGATTGTAGATTAATGATAAAAAATATTCTTTAAGTGCAATAAGTGCACAGCTCTGAATCATCAGAATAAAAGGTCAGGCACTGAGTGCTGCAAACAAAAGACACAGGGATAAAAGAAGGGATGAAAACTCAAGACACCTACGTGCTTACTTACAGGAGACTCACTTGAGATCCAAGGACACAGACAAACTACAAGCCGAAGGTGTGTGGACAAGTACCCTACACGAGTGAAACGGAAATTCAAACAATCAAGCAGATGGATTCTGTTTGAGTCCCCAGAGACAGTCAGCAGAAAATAGCCCTATCTGGCCACCGTGAATTCTTTTTGTTTGGTTTCAACAGTTCCCAGCCATAGATTTAGTGGTGCAGCAACATACTTCTCATATTCTCTCAGCTCAACAACTGAGTTGCTGTTATAATAAGCATCTGGGCCTTTGAAATCAGTGGATTTTATGATGTTCACGAATGTGAAAATCTAATAACCACCTAAAGAGGGAAGTTTGGACACTCAAATAAACACGTCACTCCACAATACACTGTTAGCTCCCAACTGCTCCTGTCTAGAAATTGGTGTTCCTTTTTATTTGACCCTCCGTCCTATCGGCGGTGATCACGCTGATGTCCTTCAAACATGGTGGTGAGCGAAGCAACAAGTTTACTTTTCTGTCGACAACAGGCCCAGAGAAATGATACTTGAGATCTTCAGGGAGCACTTAGTCAATGAATGTGGCTAAATACAGACAGCAAGTTAGAAGGAGATGAAAGAGGACAGAGGATAGAGACACGGGTTCAAGTCCCAGCAAAACCATTTCCTGGTTTTGTAGGTACAGGCGGCCGACTCGAACTGCAAGTGTCTCGGTGAACCCAGTGATCCCTCTGCAGCCTAGATACTTTGCAGGATTTTTGGGAGCATAGTGTAGGAAAGTGCTATAGGGTATATGGTTAACTGTTCTGTACACATGGACAGATGGACAGACAAAAAGATGATTGAGTGAGTGATTGATAAATAGATAAACAGACAGATAGATAGATATAGGTACATATCGATTAACACAAATCTACTGCTCATAACAAGGAGAGCAATGGTGAAAGCACATAGCAAAACTACAAACAAAAAAGAAGAATGAAATCCAGTTTAAAAAGTGCAGTTAGCACCCATAAGAAGAAAACAAATCCTATCATTTGCAATAACGTGGATGGAGCCAGAGGGTATTACGCTCAGTCAAATAGACCAGGCGTAGAAATACATGTACCAAATGATTTTACTCATGTGTGGAGTATGATAACAAAGAAAAACTGAAGGAAAAGATAGCAGCAGACTCACAGAACCACAGAGTGGACTAACAGCTACCAAAGAGAAAGGGACTGGGTAGAGTTTGTGGGAAGGGAGTAATAAGTGCGGGGAAAAAGAATGGGGGCATTAGGATTAGCATGTATAACGTGTAGCGTGGGGTGTCATGGGTAGGGCTGTACAACACAGAGAAGACATGTAGTGATTCTACAGCATCTTAGTACATGCTGACGGAGAGCGGCTGTAACTGGGATTTGGGGTGACTTGGTGAAGAGGGTAGACAGAATAACATAATTTTCTGCATGTGATTGTATATTAATGAGAACGAAAAGAATTTCAAAGTGCAGTAAGAGCACAGCTCTCAAATATCAGAATAAAAGTACAGCCTTTGAGTGCTCCAATCAAAAGACACAGGGTAAGAAGAACTGATGAAAACTCAAGACCACCTACGTGCTCCCTTACTGGAGACTCACTTGAGATCCAAGGACACAGACAAACTACAAGCTGAAGGGGCGGGGACAGGTACCCTACACAAGTGAAACTGAGAAACAAAGAAAGAAATGGATTCTGTTTTGGACCCCAGAGAGAGTCAGTAGAAAATAGCCCTATCTAGCCACCGTGAATTCTTTTTGTTTGGTTTCAGCAGTGCTCAGGCATAGATTTAGTGGTGCAGCAACTTCCTTCTCATTTCCTCTCAAATCATCAAATGAATTGCTGTAATAATATGCGTCTGGGCATTTATAATCATTGCTTTTTATCATGTTCACGAATGTAAAGAAGTAATAACCACCTAAAGAGGGAAGTTTGGACACTCAAATAAACACTTCACTTCACAACACACTCTTTGTTCCCAACTGCTCCTGTCCAGAAATAGGTGTTAATTCATATTTGTCCCTCAACCTATCAGCAGTGATCACGCCAATGTCCCTCAAACATGGTGGTGTGCAAAGGGCCAAGTACACTTTTCTGTCGACAACAGGCCCAGACGAAGGATACTTGTGGTCTTCAGGGATCACTTACTCACTGATTGTGGCTAAATAAAGTCACAAGCGAGCAGGAAGTATAAGAGGACAGAGGACAAAGATACGGGTTCAAGTCCTTTCACCTCCATTTACTGGTTTTGTTAGCACAGTCTGCTGACTCTACCTGAAAGCGTATCGGTGAACACAGTGCTCTCCTTATGGCTTATTTACCTTGCAAGATTTCTGGAAGCATAATGTAGGGAAGAGACATAGGCTATGTTGTTAACTGTTCTGTACATAAGGATAGATGGGAAGACAAAAAGATGATTGTTTCATAGATAGATAGGTAGACAGACGACAGGTGAAAGAGAGATAGATAGGTACATAGATTAATAGATGATAGACATCACAGATAGATGATAGGAAGATAGAAAGATAGATACATAGATAGATACATAGATACATAGATACACACATACATAGATACATAGATAGACAGACAGACCTTTGGATAGATAGATACAGATACATGTCGATTGACACAAAGCTATTGTTCATAACCAGGAGTTGAATGGTGAATAACATAGCTAAACTACAAACAAAAAGGAAGAATGAAATCCAGTTTAAAAAGTGCAGTAAGCAGCCTTAGAAGAAAACAAATACTACCATTTGCAATGACGTGGATGGAGCAAGACGGTAGTATGTTCAGAAAAATAGGGCAGGCGGATAAAGGCAAGTACCAAGTGATTTCACTCATGTGAGGAGTATAACAACAAAGAAAAACTGATGTAAAAAAACAGCAGCAGACTCACAGAACCCGAGAGTTGACTAAAAGTAACCAAAGGAAAAAGGACTGGGCAGGGTGAGTCTGAAGGGAGGGATAAGTGTGGGGAGAAAGAATGGGGGCATTAAGTTTAGCATTTATAATGCGCGGGGTCGGGTGTGCATGGGGAGCACTGTACAACACAGAGAAGACTAGTAGAGATCATATAGCATCTTACTACTCACTGATGGTCAGTGACTGTAACGGGGACTTTTGGGGGGGACATGGTGAAGGGGTCTACAGCATCCAACTACGCTGATCGACAGTGACTGAAGAGGTTTTTCGGGGGGACTTGGTGAAGGGGGGAGCATAGTAAACATAATGTTCTTCACGTGATTGTAGATTAATGATAAAAAATATTCTTTAAGTGCAATAAGTGCACAGCTCTGAATCATCAGAATAAAAGGTCAGGCACTGAGTGCTGCAAACAAAAGACACAGGGATAAAAGAAGGGATGAAAACTCAAGACACCTACGTGCTTACTTACAGGAGACTCACTTGAGATCCAAGGACACAGACAAACTACAAGCCGAAGGTGTGTGGACAAGTACCCTACACGAGTGAAACGGAAATTCAAACAATCAAGCAGATGGATTCTGTTTGAGTCCCCAGAGACAGTCAGCAGAAAATAGCCCTATCTGGCCACCGTGAATTCTTTTTGTTTGGTTTCAACAGTTCCCAGCCATAGATTTAGTGGTGCAGCAACATACTTCTCATATTCTCTCAGCTCAACAACTGAGTTGCTGTTATAATAAGCATCTGGGCCTTTGAAATCAGTGGATTTTATGATGTTCACGAATGTGAAAATCTAATAACCACCTAAAGAGGGAAGTTTGGACACTCAAATAAACACGTCACTCCACAATACACTGTTAGCTCCCAACTGCTCCTGTCTAGAAATTGGTGTTCCTTTTTATTTGACCCTCCGTCCTATCGGCGGTGATCACGCTGATGTCCTTCAAACATGGTGGTGAGCGAAGCAACAAGTTTACTTTTCTGTCGACAACAGGCCCAGAGAAATGATACTTGAGATCTTCAGGGAGCACTTAGTCAATGAATGTGGCTAAATACAGACAGCAAGTTAGAAGGAGATGAAAGAGGACAGAGGATAGAGACACGGGTTCAAGTCCCAGCAAAACCATTTCCTGGTTTTGTAGGTACAGGCGGCCGACTCGAACTGCAAGTGTCTCGGTGAACCCAGTGATCCCTCTGCAGCCTAGATACTTTGCAGGATTTTTGGGAGCATAGTGTAGGAAAGTGCTATAGGGTATATGGTTAACTGTTCTGTACACATGGACAGATGGACAGACAAAAAGATGATTGAGTGAGTGATTGATAAATAGATAAACAGACAGATAGATAGATATAGGTACATATCGATTAACACAAATCTACTGCTCATAACAAGGAGAGCAATGGTGAAAGCACATAGCAAAACTACAAACAAAAAAGAAGAATGAAATCCAGTTTAAAAAGTGCAGTTAGCACCCATAAGAAGAAAACAAATCCTATCATTTGCAATAACGTGGATGGAGCCAGAGGGTATTACGCTCAGTCAAATAGACCAGGCGTAGAAATACATGTACCAAATGATTTTACTCATGTGTGGAGTATGATAACAAAGAAAAACTGAAGGAAAAGATAGCAGCAGACTCACAGAACCACAGAGTGGACTAACAGCTACCAAAGAGAAAGGGACTGGGTAGAGTTTGTGGGAAGGGAGTAATAAGTGCGGGGAAAAAGAATGGGGGCATTAGGATTAGCATGTATAACGTGTAGCGTGGGGTGTCATGGGTAGGGCTGTACAACACAGAGAAGACATGTAGTGATTCTACAGCATCTTAGTACATGCTGACGGAGAGCGGCTGTAACTGGGATTTGGGGTGACTTGGTGAAGAGGGTAGACAGAATAACATAATTTTCTGCATGTGATTGTATATTAATGAGAACAAAAAGAATTTCAAAGTGCAGTAAGAGCACAGCTCTCAAATATCAGAATAAAAGTACAGCCTTTGAGTGCTCCAATCAAAAGACACAGGGTAAGAAGAACTGATGAAAACTCAAGACCACCTACGTGCTCCCTTACTGGAGACTCACTTGAGATCCAAGGACACAGACAAACTACAAGCTGAAGGGGCGGGGACAGGTACCCTACACAAGTGAAACTGAGAAACAAAGAAAGAAATGGATTCTGTTTTGGACCCCAGAGAGAGTCAGTAGAAAATAGCCCTATCTAGCCACCGTGAATTCTTTTTGTTTGGTTTCAGCAGTGCTCAGGCATAGATTTAGTGGTGCAGCAACTTCCTTCTCATTTCCTCTCAAATCATCAAATGAATTGCTGTAATAATATGCGTCTGGGCATTTATAATCATTGCTTTTTATCATGTTCACGAATGTAAAGAAGTAATAACCACCTAAAGAGGGAAGTTTGGACACTCAAATAAACACTTCACTTCACAACACACTCTTTGTTCCCAACTGCTCCTGTCCAGAAATAGGTGTTAATTCATATTTGTCCCTCAACCTGTCAGCAGTGATCACGCCAATGTCCCTCAAACATGGTGGTGTGCAAAGGGCCAAGTACACTTTTCTGTCGACAACAGGCCCAGACGAAGGATACTTGTGGTCTTCAGGGATCACTTACTCACTGATTGTGGCTAAATAAAGTCACAAGCGAGCAGGAAGTATAAGAGGACAGAGGACAAAGATACGGGTTCAAGTCCTTTCACCTCCATTTACTGGTTTTGTTAGCACAGTCTGCTGACTCTACCTGAAAGCGTATCGGTGAACACAGTGCTCTCCTTATGGCTTATTTACCTTGCAAGATTTCTGGAAGCATAATGTAGGGAAGAGACATAGGCTATGTTGTTAACTGTTCTGTACATAAGGATAGATGGGAAGACAAAAAGATGATTGTTTCATAGATAGATAGGTAGACAGACGACAGGTGAAAGAGAGATAGATAGGTACATAGATTAATAGATGATAGACATCACAGATAGATGATAGGAAGATAGAAAGATAGATACATAGATAGATACATAGATACATAGATACACACATACATAGATACATAGATAGACAGACAGACCTTTAGATAGATAGATACAGATACATGTCGATTGACACAAAGCTATTGTTCATAACCAGGAGTTGAATGGTGAATAACATAGCTAAACTACAAACAAAAAGGAAGAATGAAATCCAGTTTAAAAAGTGCAGTAAGCAGCCTTAGAAGAAAACAAATACTACCATTTGCAATGACGTGGATGGAGCAAGACGGTAGTATGTTCAGAAAAATAGGGCAGGCGGATAAAGGCAAGTACCAAGTGATTTCACTCATGTGAGGAGTATAACAACAAAGAAAAACTGAAGTAAAAAAACAGCAGCAGACTCACAGAACCCGAGAGTTGACTAAAAGTAACCAAAGGAAAAAGGACTGGGCAGGGTGAGTCTGAAGGGAGGGATAAGTGTGGGGAGAAAGAATGGGGGCATTAAGTTTAGCATTTATAATGCGCGGGGTCGGGTGTGCATGGGGAGCACTGTACAACACAGAGAAGACTAGTAGAGATCATATAGCATCTTACTACTCACTGATGGTCAGTGACTGTAACGGGGACTTTTGGGGGGGACATGGTGAAGGGGTCTACAGCATCCAACTACGCTGATCGACAGTGACTGAAGAGGTTTTTCGGGGGGACTTGGTGAAGGGGGGAGCATAGTAAACATAATGTTCTTCACGTGATTGTAGATTAATGATAAAAAATATTCTTTAAGTGCAATAAGTGCACAGCTCTGAATCATCAGAATAAAAGGTCAGGCACTGAGTGCTGCAAACAAAAGACACAGGGATAAAAGAAGGGATGAAAACTCAAGACACCTACGTGCTTACTTACAGGAGACTCACTTGAGATCCAAGGACACAGACAAACTACAAGCCGAAGGTGTGTGGACAAGTACCCTACACGAGTGAAACGGAAATTCAAACAATCAAGCAGATGGATTCTGTTTGAGTCCCCAGAGACAGTCAGCAGAAAATAGCCCTATCTGGCCACCGTGAATTCTTTTTGTTTGGTTTCAACAGTTCCCAGCCATAGATTTAGTGGTGCAGCAACATACTTCTCATATTCTCTCAGCTCAACAACTGAGTTGCTGTTATAATAAGCATCTGGGCCTTTGAAATCAGTGGATTTTATGATGTTCACGAATGTGAAAATCTAATAACCACCTAAAGAGGGAAGTTTGGACACTCAAATAAACACGTCACTCCACAATACACTGTTAGCTCCCAACTGCTCCTGTCTAGAAATTGGTGTTCCTTTTTATTTGACCCTCCGTCCTATCGGCGGTGATCACGCTGATGTCCTTCAAACATGGTGGTGAGCGAAGCAACAAGTTTACTTTTCTGTCGACAACAGGCCCAGAGAAATGATACTTGAGATCTTCAGGGAGCACTTAGTCAATGAATGTGGCTAAATACAGACAGCAAGTTAGAAGGAGATGAAAGAGGACAGAGGATAGAGACACGGGTTCAAGTCCCAGCAAAACCATTTCCTGGTTTTGTAGGTACAGGCGGCCGACTCGAACTGCAAGTGTCTCGGTGAACCCAGTGATCCCTCTGCAGCCTAGATACTTTGCAGGATTTTTGGGAGCATAGTGTAGGAAAGTGCTATAGGGTATATGGTTAACTGTTCTGTACACATGGACAGATGGACAGACAAAAAGATGATTGAGTGAGTGATTGATAAATAGATAAACAGACAGATAGATAGATATAGGTACATATCGATTAACACAAATCTACTGCTCATAACAAGGAGAGCAATGGTGAAAGCACATAGCAAAACTACAAACAAAAAAGAAGAATGAAATCCAGTTTAAAAAGTGCAGTTAGCACCCATAAGAAGAAAACAAATCCTATCATTTGCAATAACGTGGATGGAGCCAGAGGGTATTACGCTCAGTCAAATAGACCAGGCGTAGAAATACATGTACCAAATGATTTTACTCATGTGTGGAGTATGATAACAAAGAAAAACTGAAGGAAAAGATAGCAGCAGACTCACAGAACCACAGAGTGGACTAACAGCTACCAAAGAGAAAGGGACTGGGTAGAGTTTGTGGGAAGGGAGTAATAAGTGCGGGGAAAAAGAATGGGGGCATTAGGATTAGCATGTATAACGTGTAGCGTGGGGTGTCATGGGTAGGGCTGTACAACACAGAGAAGACATGTAGTGATTCTACAGCATCTTAGTACATGCTGACGGAGAGCGGCTGTAACTGGGATTTGGGGTGACTTGGTGAAGAGGGTAGACAGAATAACATAATTTTCTGCATGTGATTGTATATTAATGAGAACAAAAAGAATTTCAAAGTGCAGTAAGAGCACAGCTCTCAAATATCAGAATAAAAGTACAGCCTTTGAGTGCTCCAATCAAAAGACACAGGGTAAGAAGAACTGATGAAAACTCAAGACCACCTACGTGCTCCCTTACTGGAGACTCACTTGAGATCCAAGGACACAGACAAACTACAAGCTGAAGGGGCGGGGACAGGTACCCTACACAAGTGAAACTGAGAAACAAAGAAAGAAATGGATTCTGTTTTGGACCCCAGAGAGAGTCAGTAGAAAATAGCCCTATCTAGCCACCGTGAATTCTTTTTGTTTGGTTTCAGCAGTGCTCAGGCATAGATTTAGTGGTGCAGCAACTTCCTTCTCATTTCCTCTCAAATCATCAAATGAATTGCTGTAATAATATGCGTCTGGGCATTTATAATCATTGCTTTTTATCATGTTCACGAATGTAAAGAAGTAATAACCACCTAAAGAGGGAAGTTTGGACACTCAAATAAACACTTCACTTCACAACACACTCTTTGTTCCCAACTGCTCCTGTCCAGAAATAGGTGTTAATTCATATTTGTCCCTCAACCTGTCAGCAGTGATCACGCCAATGTCCCTCAAACATGGTGGTGTGCAAAGGGCCAAGTACACTTTTCTGTCGACAACAGGCCCAGACGAAGGATACTTGTGGTCTTCAGGGATCACTTACTCACTGATTGTGGCTAAATAAAGTCACAAGCGAGCAGGAAGTATAAGAGGACAGAGGACAAAGATACGGGTTCAAGTCCTTTCACCTCCATTTACTGGTTTTGTTAGCACAGTCTGCTGACTCTACCTGAAAGCGTATCGGTGAACACAGTGCTCTCCTTATGGCTTATTTACCTTGCAAGATTTCTGGAAGCATAATGTAGGGAAGAGACATAGGCTATGTTGTTAACTGTTCTGTACATAAGGATAGATGGGAAGACAAAAAGATGATTGTTTCATAGATAGATAGGTAGACAGACGACAGGTGAAAGAGAGATAGATAGGTACATAGATTAATAGATGATAGACATCACAGATAGATGATAGGAAGATAGAAAGATAGATACATAGATAGATACATAGATACATAGATACACACATACATAGATACATAGATAGACAGACAGACCTTTAGATAGATAGATACAGATACATGTCGATTGACACAAAGCTATTGTTCATAACCAGGAGTTGAATGGTGAATAACATAGCTAAACTACAAACAAAAAGGAAGAATGAAATCCAGTTTAAAAAGTGCAGTAAGCAGCCTTAGAAGAAAACAAATACTACCATTTGCAATGACGTGGATGGAGCAAGACGGTAGTATGTTCAGAAAAATAGGGCAGGCGGATAAAGGCAAGTACCAAGTGATTTCACTCATGTGAGGAGTATAACAACAAAGAAAAACTGAAGTAAAAAAACAGCAGCAGACTCACAGAACCCGAGAGTTGACTAAAAGTAACCAAAGGAAAAAGGACTGGGCAGGGTGAGTCTGAAGGGAGGGATAAGTGTGGGGAGAAAGAATGGGGGCATTAAGTTTAGCATTTATAATGCGCGGGGTCGGGTGTGCATGGGGAGCACTGTACAACACAGAGAAGACTAGTAGAGATCATATAGCATCTTACTACTCACTGATGGTCAGTGACTGTAACGGGGACTTTTGGGGGGGACATGGTGAAGGGGTCTACAGCATCCAACTACGCTGATCGACAGTGACTGAAGAGGTTTTTCGGGGGGACTTGGTGAAGGGGGGAGCATAGTAAACATAATGTTCTTCACGTGATTGTAGATTAATGATAAAAAATATTCTTTAAGTGCAATAAGTGCACAGCTCTGAATCATCAGAATAAAAGGTCAGGCACTGAGTGCTGCAAACAAAAGACACAGGGATAAAAGAAGGGATGAAAACTCAAGACACCTACGTGCTTACTTACAGGAGACTCACTTGAGATCCAAGGACACAGACAAACTACAAGCCGAAGGTGTGTGGACAAGTACCCTACACGAGTGAAACGGAAATTCAAACAATCAAGCAGATGGATTCTGTTTGAGTCCCCAGAGACAGTCAGCAGAAAATAGCCCTATCTGGCCACCGTGAATTCTTTTTGTTTGGTTTCAACAGTTCCCAGCCATAGATTTAGTGGTGCAGCAACATACTTCTCATATTCTCTCAGCTCAACAACTGAGTTGCTGTTATAATAAGCATCTGGGCCTTTGAAATCAGTGGATTTTATGATGTTCACGAATGTGAAAATCTAATAACCACCTAAAGAGGGAAGTTTGGACACTCAAATAAACACGTCACTCCACAATACACTGTTAGCTCCCAACTGCTCCTGTCTAGAAATTGGTGTTCCTTTTTATTTGACCCTCCGTCCTATCGGCGGTGATCACGCTGATGTCCTTCAAACATGGTGGTGAGCGAAGCAACAAGTTTACTTTTCTGTCGACAACAGGCCCAGAGAAATGATACTTGAGATCTTCAGGGAGCACTTAGTCAATGAATGTGGCTAAATACAGACAGCAAGTTAGAAGGAGATGAAAGAGGACAGAGGATAGAGACACGGGTTCAAGTCCCAGCAAAACCATTTCCTGGTTTTGTAGGTACAGGCGGCCGACTCGAACTGCAAGTGTCTCGGTGAACCCAGTGATCCCTCTGCAGCCTAGATACTTTGCAGGATTTTTGGGAGCATAGTGTAGGAAAGTGCTATAGGGTATATGGTTAACTGTTCTGTACACATGGACAGATGGACAGACAAAAAGATGATTGAGTGAGTGATTGATAAATAGATAAACAGACAGATAGATAGATATAGGTACATATCGATTAACACAAATCTACTGCTCATAACAAGGAGAGCAATGGTGAAAGCACATAGCAAAACTACAAACAAAAAAGAAGAATGAAATCCAGTTTAAAAAGTGCAGTTAGCACCCATAAGAAGAAAACAAATCCTATCATTTGCAATAACGTGGATGGAGCCAGAGGGTATTACGCTCAGTCAAATAGACCAGGCGTAGAAATACATGTACCAAATGATTTTACTCATGTGTGGAGTATGATAACAAAGAAAAACTGAAGGAAAAGATAGCAGCAGACTCACAGAACCACAGAGTGGACTAACAGCTACCAAAGAGAAAGGGACTGGGTAGAGTTTGTGGGAAGGGAGTAATAAGTGCGGGGAAAAAGAATGGGGGCATTAGGATTAGCATGTATAACGTGTAGCGTGGGGTGTCATGGGTAGGGCTGTACAACACAGAGAAGACGTAGTGATTCTACAGCATCTTAGTACATGCTGACGGAGAGCGGCTGTAACTGGGATTTGGGGTGACTTGGTGAAGAGGGTAGACAGAATAACATAATTTTCTGCATGTGATTGTATATTAATGAGAACAAAAAGAATTTCAAAGTGCAGTAAGAGCACAGCTCTCAAATATCAGAATAAAAGTACAGCCTTTGAGTGCTCCAATCAAAAGACACAGGGTAAGAAGAACTGATGAAAACTCAAGACCACCTACGTGCTCCCTTACTGGAGACTCACTTGAGATCCAAGGACACAGACAAACTACAAGCTGAAGGGGCGGGGACAGGTACCCTACACAAGTGAAACTGAGAAACAAAGAAAGAAATGGATTCTGTTTTGGACCCCAGAGAGAGTCAGTAGAAAATAGCCCTATCTAGCCACCGTGAATTCTTTTTGTTTGGTTTCAGCAGTGCTCAGGCATAGATTTAGTGGTGCAGCAACTTCCTTCTCATTTCCTCTCAAATCATCAAATGAATTGCTGTAATAATATGCGTCTGGGCATTTATAATCATTGCTTTTTATCATGTTCACGAATGTAAAGAAGTAATAACCACCTAAAGAGGGAAGTTTGGACACTCAAATAAACACTTCACTTCACAACACACTCTTTGTTCCCAACTGCTCCTGTCCAGAAATAGGTGTTAATTCATATTTGTCCCTCAACCTATCAGCAGTGATCACGCCAATGTCCCTCAAACATGGTGGTGTGCAAAGGGCCAAGTACACTTTTCTGTCGACAACAGGCCCAGACGAAGGATACTTGTGGTCTTCAGGGATCACTTACTCACTGATTGTGGCTAAATAAAGTCACAAGCGAGCAGGAAGTATAAGAGGACAGAGGACAAAGATACGGGTTCAAGTCCTTTCACCTCCATTTACTGGTTTTGTTAGCACAGTCTGCTGACTCTACCTGAAAGCGTATCGGTGAACACAGTGCTCTCCTTATGGCTTATTTACCTTGCAAGATTTCTGGAAGCATAATGTAGGGAAGAGACATAGGCTATGTTGTTAACTGTTCTGTACATAAGGATAGATGGGAAGACAAAAAGATGATTGTTTCATAGATAGATAGGTAGACAGACGACAGGTGAAAGAGAGATAGATAGGTACATAGATTAATAGATGATAGACATCACAGATAGATGATAGGAAGATAGAAAGATAGATACATAGATAGATACATAGATACATAGATATACACATACATAGATACATAGATAGACAGACAGACCTTTAGATAGATAGATACAGATACATGTCGATTGACACAAAGCTATTGTTCATAACCAGGAGTTGAATGGTGAATAACATAGCTAAACTACAAACAAAAAGGAAGAATGAAATCCAGTTTAAAAAGTGCAGTAAGCAGCCTTAGAAGAAAACAAATACTACCATTTGCAATGACGTGGATGGAGCAAGACGGTAGTATGTTCAGAAAAATAGGGCAGGCGGATAAAGGCAAGTACCAAGTGATTTCACTCATGTGAGGAGTATAACAACAAAGAAAAACTGATGTAAAAAAACAGCAGCAGACTCACAGAACCCGAGAGTTGACTAAAAGTAACCAAAGGAAAAAGGACTGGGCAGGGTGAGTCTGAAGGGAGGGATAAGTGTGGGGAGAAAGAATGGGGGCATTAAGTTTAGCATTTATAATGCGCGGGGTCGGGTGTGCATGGGGAGCACTGTACAACACAGAGAAGACTAGTAGAGATCATATAGCATCTTACTACTCACTGATGGTCAGTGACTGTAACGGGGACTTTTGGGGGGGACATGGTGAAGGGGTCTACAGCATCCAACTACGCTGATCGACAGTGACTGAAGAGGTTTTTCGGGGGGACTTGGTGAAGGGGGGAGCATAGTAAACATAATGTTCTTCACGTGATTGTAGATTAATGATAAAAAATATTCTTTAAGTGCAATAAGTGCACAGCTCTGAATCATCAGAATAAAAGGTCAGGCACTGAGTGCTGCAAACAAAAGACACAGGGATAAAAGAAGGGATGAAAACTCAAGACACCTACGTGCTTACTTACAGGAGACTCACTTGAGATCCAAGGACACAGACAAACTACAAGCCGAAGGTGTGTGGACAAGTACCCTACACGAGTGAAACGGAAATTCAAACAATCAAGCAGATGGATTCTGTTTGAGTCCCCAGAGACAGTCAGCAGAAAATAGCCCTATCTGGCCACCGTGAATTCTTTTTGTTTGGTTTCAACAGTTCCCAGCCATAGATTTAGTGGTGCAGCAACATACTTCTCATATTCTCTCAGCTCAACAACTGAGTTGCTGTTATAATAAGCATCTGGGCCTTTGAAATCAGTGGATTTTATGATGTTCACGAATGTGAAAATCTAATAACCACCTAAAGAGGGAAGTTTGGACACTCAAATAAACACGTCACTCCACAATACACTGTTAGCTCCCAACTGCTCCTGTCTAGAAATTGGTGTTCCTTTTTATTTGACCCTCCGTCCTATCGGCGGTGATCACGCTGATGTCCTTCAAACATGGTGGTGAGCGAAGCAACAAGTTTACTTTTCTGTCGACAACAGGCCCAGAGAAATGATACTTGAGATCTTCAGGGAGCACTTAGTCAATGAATGTGGCTAAATACAGACAGCAAGTTAGAAGGAGATGAAAGAGGACAGAGGATAGAGACACGGGTTCAAGTCCCAGCAAAACCATTTCCTGGTTTTGTAGGTACAGGCGGCCGACTCGAACTGCAAGTGTCTCGGTGAACCCAGTGATCCCTCTGCAGCCTAGATACTTTGCAGGATTTTTGGGAGCATAGTGTAGGAAAGTGCTATAGGGTATATGGTTAACTGTTCTGTACACATGGACAGATGGACAGACAAAAAGATGATTGAGTGAGTGATTGATAAATAGATAAACAGACAGATAGATAGATATAGGTACATATCGATTAACACAAATCTACTGCTCATAACAAGGAGAGCAATGGTGAAAGCACATAGCAAAACTACAAACAAAAAAGAAGAATGAAATCCAGTTTAAAAAGTGCAGTTAGCACCCATAAGAAGAAAACAAATCCTATCATTTGCAATAACGTGGATGGAGCCAGAGGGTATTACGCTCAGTCAAATAGACCAGGCGTAGAAATACATGTACCAAATGATTTTACTCATGTGTGGAGTATGATAACAAAGAAAAACTGAAGGAAAAGATAGCAGCAGACTCACAGAACCACAGAGTGGACTAACAGCTACCAAAGAGAAAGGGACTGGGTAGAGTTTGTGGGAAGGGAGTAATAAGTGCGGGGAAAAAGAATGGGGGCATTAGGATTAGCATGTATAACGTGTAGCGTGGGGTGTCATGGGTAGGGCTGTACAACACAGAGAAGACATGTAGTGATTCTACAGCATCTTAGTACATGCTGACGGAGAGCGGCTGTAACTGGGATTTGGGGTGACTTGGTGAAGAGGGTAGCCAGAATAACATAATTTTCTGCATGTGATTGTATATTAATGAGAACGAAAAGAATTTCAAAGTGCAGTAAGAGCACAGCTCTCAAATATCAGAATAAAAGTACAGCCTTTGAGTGCTCCAATCAAAAGACACAGGGTAAGAAGAACTGATGAAAACTCAAGACCACCTACGTGCTCCCTTACTGGAGACTCACTTGAGATCCAAGGACACAGACAAACTACAAGCTGAAGGGGCGGGGACAGGTACCCTACACAAGTGAAACTGAGAAACAAAGAAAGAAATGGATTCTGTTTTGGACCCCAGAGAGAGTCAGTAGAAAATAGCCCTATCTAGCCACCGTGAATTCTTTTTGTTTGGTTTCAGCAGTGCTCAGGCATAGATTTAGTGGTGCAGCAACTTCCTTCTCATTTCCTCTCAAATCATCAAATGAATTGCTGTAATAATATGCGTCTGGGCATTTATAATCATTGCTTTTTATCATGTTCACGAATGTAAAGAAGTAATAACCACCTAAAGAGGGAAGTTTGGACACTCAAATAAACACTTCACTTCACAACACACTCTTTGTTCCCAACTGCTCCTGTCCAGAAATAGGTGTTAATTCATATTTGTCCCTCAACCTATCAGCAGTGATCACGCCAATGTCCCTCAAACATGGTGGTGTGCAAAGGGCCAAGTACACTTTTCTGTCGACAACAGGCCCAGACGAAGGATACTTGTGGTCTTCAGGGATCACTTACTCACTGATTGTGGCTAAATAAAGTCACAAGCGAGCAGGAAGTATAAGAGGACAGAGGACAAAGATACGGGTTCAAGTCCTTTCACCTCCATTTACTGGTTTTGTTAGCACAGTCTGCTGACTCTACCTGAAAGCGTATCGGTGAACACAGTGCTCTCCTTATGGCTTATTTACCTTGCAAGATTTCTGGAAGCATAATGTAGGGAAGAGACATAGGCTATGTTGTTAACTGTTCTGTACATAAGGATAGATGGGAAGACAAAAAGATGATTGTTTCATAGATAGATAGGTAGACAGACGACAGGTGAAAGAGAGATAGATAGGTACATAGATTAATAGATGATAGACATCACAGATAGATGATAGGAAGATAGAAAGATAGATACATAGATAGATACATAGATACATAGATACACACATACATAGATACATAGATAGACAGACAGACCTTTGGATAGATAGATACAGATACATGTCGATTGACACAAAGCTATTGTTCATAACCAGGAGTTGAATGGTGAATAACATAGCTAAACTACAAACAAAAAGGAAGAATGAAATCCAGTTTAAAAAGTGCAGTAAGCAGCCTTAGAAGAAAACAAATACTACCATTTGCAATGACGTGGATGGAGCAAGACGGTAGTATGTTCAGAAAAATAGGGCAGGCGGATAAAGGCAAGTACCAAGTGATTTCACTCATGTGAGGAGTATAACAACAAAGAAAAACTGAAGTAAAAAAACAGCAGCAGACTCACAGAACCCGAGAGTTGACTAAAAGTAACCAAAGGAAAAAGGACTGGGCAGGGTGAGTCTGAAGGGAGGGATAAGTGTGGGGAGAAAGAATGGGGGCATTAAGTTTAGCATTTATAATGCGCGGGGTCGGGTGTGCATGGGGAGCACTGTACAACACAGAGAAGACTAGTAGAGATCATATAGCATCTTACTACTCACTGATGGTCAGTGACTGTAACGGGGACTTTTGGGGGGGACATGGTGAAGGGGTCTACAGCATCCAACTACGCTGATCGACAGTGACTGAAGAGGTTTTTCGGGGGGACTTGGTGAAGGGGGGAGCATAGTAAACATAATGTTCTTCACGTGATTGTAGATTAATGATAAAAAATATTCTTTAAGTGCAATAAGTGCACAGCTCTGAATCATCAGAATAAAAGGTCAGGCACTGAGTGCTGCAAACAAAAGACACAGGGATAAAAGAAGGGATGAAAACTCAAGACACCTACGTGCTTACTTACAGGAGACTCACTTGAGATCCAAGGACACAGACAAACTACAAGCCGAAGGTGTGTGGACAAGTACCCTACACGAGTGAAACGGAAATTCAAACAATCAAGCAAATGGATTCTGTTTGAGTCCCCAGAGACAGTCAGCAGAAAATAGACCTATCTGGCCACCGTGAATTCTTTTTGTTTGGTTTCAACAGTTCCCAGCCATAGATTTAGTGGTGCAGCAACATACTTCTCATATTCTCTCAGCTCAACAACTGAGTTGCTGTTATAATAAGCATCTGGGCCTTTGAAATCAGTGGATTTTATGATGTTCACGAATGTGAAAATCTAATAACCACCTAAAGAGGGAAGTTTGGACACTCAAATAAACACGTCACTCCACAATACACTGTTAGCTCCCAACTGCTCCTGTCTAGAAATTGGTGTTCCTTTTTATTTGACCCTCCGTCCTATCAGCGGTGATCACGCTGATGTCCTTCAAACATGGTGGTGAGCGAAGCAACAAGTTTACTTTTCTGTCGACAACAGGCCCAGAGAAATGATACTTGAGATCTTCAGGGAGCACTTAGTCAATGAATGTGGCTAAATACAGACAGCAAGTTAGAAGGAGATGAAAGAGGACAGAGGATAGAGACACGGGTTCAAGTCCCAGCAAAACCATTTCCTGGTTTTGTAGGTACAGGCGGCCGACTCGAACTGCAAGTGTCTCGGTGAACCCAGTGATCCCTCTGCAGCCTAGATACTTTGCAGGATTTTTGGGAGCATAGTGTAGGAAAGTGCTATAGGGTATATGGTTAACTGTTCTGTACACATGGACAGATGGACAGACAAAAAGATGATTGAGTGAGTGATTGATAAATAGATAAACAGACAGATAGATAGATATAGGTACATATCGATTAACACAAATCTACTGCTCATAACAAGGAGAGCAATGGTGAAAGCACATAGCAAAACTACAAACAAAAAAGAAGAATGAAATCCAGTTTAAAAAGTGCAGTTAGCACCCATAAGAAGAAAACAAATCCTATCATTTGCAATAACGTGGATGGAGCCAGAGGGTATTACGCTCAGTCAAATAGACCAGGCGTAGAAATACATGTACCAAATGATTTTACTCATGTGTGGAGTATGATAACAAAGAAAAACTGAAGGAAAAGATAGCAGCAGACTCACAGAACCACAGAGTGGACTAACAGCTACCAAAGAGAAAGGGACTGGGTAGAGTTTGTGGGAAGGGAGTAATAAGTGCGGGGAAAAAGAATGGGGGCATTAGGATTAGCATGTATAACGTGTAGCGTGGGGTGTCATGGGTAGGGCTGTACAACACAGAGAAGACATGTAGTGATTCTACAGCATCTTAGTACATGCTGACGGAGAGCGGCTGTAACTGGGATTTGGGGTGACTTGGTGAAGAGGGTAGACAGAATAACATAATTTTCTGCATGTGATTGTATATTAATGAGAACAAAAAGAATTTCAAAGTGCAGTAAGAGCACAGCTCTCAAATATCAGAATAAAAGTACAGCCTTTGAGTGCTCCAATCAAAAGACACAGGGTAAGAAGAACTGATGAAAACTCAAGACCACCTACGTGCTCCCTTACTGGAGACTCACTTGAGATCCAAGGACACAGACAAACTACAAGCTGAAGGGGCGGGGACAGGTACCCTACACAAGTGAAACTGAGAAACAAAGAAAGAAATGGATTCTGTTTTGGACCCCAGAGAGAGTCAGTAGAAAATAGCCCTATCTAGCCACCGTGAATTCTTTTTGTTTGGTTTCAGCAGTGCTCAGGCATAGATTTAGTGGTGCAGCAACTTCCTTCTCATTTCCTCTCAAATCATCAAATGAATTGCTGTAATAATATGCGTCTGGGCATTTATAATCATTGCTTTTTATCATGTTCACGAATGTAAAGAAGTAATAACCACCTAAAGAGGGAAGTTTGGACACTCAAATAAACACTTCACTTCACAACACACTCTTTGTTCCCAACTGCTCCTGTCCAGAAATAGGTGTTAATTCATATTTGTCCCTCAACCTATCAGCAGTGATCACACCAATGTCCCTCAAACATGGTGGTGTGCAAAGGGCCAAGTACACTTTTCTGTCAACAACAGGCCCAGACGAAGGATACTTGTGGTCTTCAGGGATCACTTACTCACTGATTGTGGCTAAATAAAGTCACAAGCGAGCAGGAAGTATAAGAGGACAGAGGACAAAGATACGGGTTCAAGTCCTTTCACCTCCATTTACTGGTTTTGTTAGCACAGTCTGCTGACTCTACCTGAAAGCGTATCGGTGAACACAGTGCTCTCCTTATGGCTTATTTACCTTGCAAGATTTCTGGAAGCATAATGTAGGGAAGAGACATAGGCTATGTTGTTAACTGTTCTGTACATAAGGATAGATGGGAAGACAAAAAGATGATTGTTTCATAGATAGATAGGTAGACAGACGACAGGTGAAAGAGAGATAGATAGGTACATAGATTAATAGATGATAGACATCACAGATAGATGATAGGAAGATAGAAAGATAGATACATAGATAGATACATAGATACATAGATACACACATACATAGATACATAGATAGACAGACAGACCTTTAGATAGATAGATACAGATACATGTCGATTGACACAAAGCTATTGTTCATAACCAGGAGTTGAATGGTGAATAACATAGCTAAACTACAAACAAAAAGGAAGAATGAAATCCAGTTTAAAAAGTGCAGTAAGCAGCCTTAGAAGAAAACAAATACTACCATTTGCAATGACGTGGATGGAGCAAGACGGTAGTATGTTCAGAAAAATAGGGCAGGCGGATAAAGGCAAGTACCAAGTGATTTCACTCATGTGAGGAGTATAACAACAAAGAAAAACTGAAGTAAAAAAACAGCAGCAGACTCACAGAACCCGAGAGTTGACTAAAAGTAACCAAAGGAAAAAGGACTGGGCAGGGTGAGTCTGAAGGGAGGGATAAGTGTGGGGAGAAAGAATGGGGGCATTAAGTTTAGCATTTATAATGCGCGGGGTCGGGTGTGCATGGGGAGCACTGTACAACACAGAGAAGACTAGTAGAGATCATATAGCATCTTACTACTCACTGATGGTCAGTGACTGTAACGGGGACTTTTGGGGGGGACATGGTGAAGGGGTCTACAGCATCCACCTACGCTGATCGACAGTGACTGAAGAGGTTTTTCGGGGGGACTTGGTGAAGGGGGGAGCATAGTAAACATAATGTTCTTCACGTGATTGTAGATTAATGATAAAAAATATTCTTTAAGTGCAATAAGTGCACAGCTCTGAATCATCAGAATAAAAGGTCAGGCACTGAGTGCTGCAAACAAAAGACACAGGGATAAAAGAAGGGATGAAAACTCAAGACACCTACGTGCTTACTTACAGGAGACTCACTTGAGATCCAAGGACACAGACAAACTACAAGCCGAAGGTGTGTGGACAAGTACCCTACACGAGTGAAACGGAAATTCAAACAATCAAGCAGATGGATTCTGTTTGAGTCCCCAGAGACAGTCAGCAGAAAATAGCCCTATCTGGCCACCGTGAATTCTTTTTGTTTGGTTTCAACAGTTCCCAGCCATAGATTTAGTGGTGCAGCAACATACTTCTCATATTCTCTCAGCTCAACAACTGAGTTGCTGTTATAATAAGCATCTGGGCCTTTGAAATCAGTGGATTTTATGATGTTCACGAATGTGAAAATCTAATAACCACCTAAAGAGGGAAGTTTGGGCACTCAAATAAACACGTCACTCCACAATACACTGTTAGCTCCCAACTGCTCCTGTCTAGAAATTGGTGTTCCTTTTTATTTGACCCTCCGTCCTATCGGCGGTGATCACGCTGATGTCCTTCAAACATGGTGGTGAGCGAAGCAACAAGTTTACTTTTCTGTCGACAACAGGCCCAGAGAAATGATACTTGAGATCTTCAGGGAGCACTTAGTCAATGAATGTGGCTAAATACAGACAGCAAGTTAGAAGGAGATGAAAGAGGACAGAGGATAGAGACACGGGTTCAAGTCCCAGCAAAACCATTTCCTGGTTTTGTAGGTACAGGCGGCCGACTCGAACTGCAAGTGTCTCGGTGAACCCAGTGATCCCTCTGCAGCCTAGATACTTTGCAGGATTTTTGGGAGCATAGTGTAGGAAAGTGCTATAGGGTATATGGTTAACTGTTCTGTACACATGGACAGATGGACAGACAAAAAGATGATTGAGTGAGTGATTGATAAATAGATAAACAGACAGATAGATAGATATAGGTACATATCGATTAACACAAATCTACTGCTCATAACAAGGAGAGCAATGGTGAAAGCACATAGCAAAACTACAAACAAAAAAGAAGAATGAAATCCAGTTTAAAAAGTGCAGTTAGCACCCATAAGAAGAAAACAAATCCTATCATTTGCAATAACGTGGATGGAGCCAGAGGGTATTACGCTCAGTCAAATAGACCAGGCGTAGAAATACATGTACCAAATGATTTTACTCATGTGTGGAGTATGATAACAAAGAAAAACTGAAGGAAAAGATAGCAGCAGACTCACAGAACCACAGAGTGGACTAACAGCTACCAAAGAGAAAGGGACTGGGTAGAGTTTGTGGGAAGGGAGTAATAAGTGCGGGGAAAAAGAATGGGGGCATTAGGATTAGCATGTATAACGTGTAGCGTGGGGTGTCATGGGTAGGGCTGTACAACACAGAGAAGACATGTAGTGATTCTACAGCATCTTAGTACATGCTGACGGAGAGCGGCTGTAACTGGGATTTGGGGTGACTTGGTGAAGAGGGTAGACAGAATAACATAATTTTCTGCATGTGATTGTATATTAATGAGAACAAAAAGAATTTCAAAGTGCAGTAAGAGCACAGCTCTCAAATATCAGAATAAAAGTACAGCCTTTGAGTGCTCCAATCAAAAGACACAGGGTAAGAAGAACTGATGAAAACTCAAGACCACCTACGTGCTCCCTTACTGGAGACTCACTTGAGATCCAAGGACACAGACAAACTACAAGCTGAAGGGGCGGGGACAGGTACCCTACACAAGTGAAACTGAGAAACAAAGAAAGAAATGGATTCTGTTTTGGACCCCAGAGAGAGTCAGTAGAAAATAGCCCTATCTAGCCACCGTGAATTCTTTTTGTTTGGTTTCAGCAGTGCTCAGGCATAGATTTAGTGGTGCAGCAACTTCCTTCTCATTTCCTCTCAAATCATCAAATGAATTGCTGTAATAATATGCGTCTGGGCATTTATAATCATTGCTTTTTATCATGTTCACGAATGTAAAGAAGTAATAACCACCTAAAGAGGGAAGTTTGGACACTCAAATAAACACTTCACTTCACAACACACTCTTTGTTCCCAACTGCTCCTGTCCAGAAATAGGTGTTAATTCATATTTGTCCCTCAACCTATCAGCAGTGATCACGCCAATGTCCCTCAAACATGGTGGTGTGCAAAGGGCCAAGTACACTTTTCTGTCGACAACAGGCCCAGACGAAGGATACTTGTGGTCTTCAGGGATCACTTACTCACTGATTGTGGCTAAATAAAGTCACAAGCGAGCAGGAAGTATAAGAGGACAGAGGACAAAGATACGGGTTCAAGTCCTTTCACCTCCATTTACTGGTTTTGTTAGCACAGTCTGCTGACTCTACCTGAAAGCGTATCGGTGAACACAGTGCTCTCCTTATGGCTTATTTACCTTGCAAGATTTCTGGAAGCATAATGTAGGGAAGAGACATAGGCTATGTTGTTAACTGTTCTGTACATAAGGATAGATGGGAAGACAAAAAGATGATTGTTTCATAGATAGATAGGTAGACAGACGACAGGTGAAAGAGAGATAGATAGGTACATAGATTAATAGATGATAGACATCACAGATAGATGATAGGAAGATAGAAAGATAGATACATAGATAGATACATAGATACATAGATACACACATACATAGATACATAGATAGACAGACAGACCTTTAGATAGATAGATACAGATACATGTCGATTGACACAAAGCTATTGTTCATAACCAGGAGTTGAATGGTGAATAACATAGCTAAACTACAAACAAAAAGGAAGAATGAAATCCAGTTTAAAAAGTGCAGTAAGCAGCCTTAGAAGAAAACAAATACTACCATTTGCAATGACGTGGATGGAGCAAGACGGTAGTATGTTCAGAAAAATAGGGCAGGCGGATAAAGGCAAGTACCAAGTGATTTCACTCATGTGAGGAGTATAACAACAAAGAAAAACTGAAGTAAAAAAACAGCAGCAGACTCACAGAACCCGAGAGTTGACTAAAAGTAACCAAAGGAAAAAGGACTGGGCAGGGTGAGTCTGAAGGGAGGGATAAGTGTGGGGAGAAAGAATGGGGGCATTAAGTTTAGCATTTATAATGCGCGGGGTCGGGTGTGCATGGGGAGCACTGTACAACACAGAGAAGACTAGTAGAGATCATATAGCATCTTACTACTCACTGATGGTCAGTGACTGTAACGGGGACTTTTGGGGGGGACATGGTGAAGGGGTCTACAGCATCCAACTACGCTGATCGACAGTGACTGAAGAGGTTTTTCGGGGGGACTTGGTGAAGGGGGGAGCATAGTAAACATAATGTTCTTCACGTGATTGTAGATTAATGATAAAAAATATTCTTTAAGTGCAATAAGTGCACAGCTCTGAATCATCAGAATAAAAGGTCAGGCACTGAGTGCTGCAAACAAAAGACACAGGGATAAAAGAAGGGATGAAAACTCAAGACACCTACGTGCTTACTTACAGGAGACTCACTTGAGATCCAAGGACACAGACAAACTACAAGCCGAAGGTGTGTGGACAAGTACCCTACACGAGTGAAACGGAAATTCAAACAATCAAGCAGATGGATTCTGTTTGAGTCCCCAGAGACAGTCAGCAGAAAATAGCCCTATCTGGCCACCGTGAATTCTTTTTGTTTGGTTTCAACAGTTCCCAGCCATAGATTTAGTGGTGCAGCAACATACTTCTCATATTCTCTCAGCTCAACAACTGAGTTGCTGTTATAATAAGCATCTGGGCCTTTGAAATCAGTGGATTTTATGATGTTCACGAATGTGAAAATCTAATAACCACCTAAAGAGGGAAGTTTGGACACTCAAATAAACACGTCACTCCACAATACACTGTTAGCTCCCAACTGCTCCTGTCTAGAAATTGGTGTTCCTTTTTATTTGACCCTCCGTCCTATCGGCGGTGATCACGCTGATGTCCTTCAAACATGGTGGTGAGCGAAGCAACAAGTTTACTTTTCTGTCGACAACAGGCCCAGAGAAATGATACTTGAGATCTTCAGGGAGCACTTAGTCAATGAATGTGGCTAAATACAGACAGCAAGTTAGAAGGAGATGAAAGAGGACAGAGGATAGAGACACGGGTTCAAGTCCCAGCAAAACCATTTCCTGGTTTTGTAGGTACAGGCGGCCGACTCGAACTGCAAGTGTCTCGGTGAACCCAGTGATCCCTCTGCAGCCTAGATACTTTGCAGGATTTTTGGGAGCATAGTGTAGGAAAGTGCTATAGGGTATATGGTTAACTGTTCTGTACACATGGACAGATGGACAGACAAAAAGATGATTGAGTGAGTGATTGATAAATAGATAAACAGACAGATAGATAGATATAGGTACATATCGATTAACACAAATCTACTGCTCATAACAAGGAGAGCAATGGTGAAAGCACATAGCAAAACTACAAACAAAAAAGAAGAATGAAATCCAGTTTAAAAAGTGCAGTTAGCACCCATAAGAAGAAAACAAATCCTATCATTTGCAATAACGTGGATGGAGCCAGAGGGTATTACGCTCAGTCAAATAGACCAGGCGTAGAAATACATGTACCAAATGATTTTACTCATGTGTGGAGTATGATAACAAAGAAAAACTGAAGGAAAAGATAGCAGCAGACTCACAGAACCACAGAGTGGACTAACAGCTACCAAAGAGAAAGGGACTGGGTAGAGTTTGTGGGAAGGGAGTAATAAGTGCGGGGAAAAAGAATGGGGGCATTAGGATTAGCATGTATAACGTGTAGCGTGGGGTGTCATGGGTAGGGCTGTACAACACAGAGAAGACATGTAGTGATTCTACAGCATCTTAGTACATGCTGACGGAGAGCGGCTGTAACTGGGATTTGGGGTGACTTGGTGAAGAGGGTAGACAGAATAACATAATTTTCTGCATGTGATTGTATATTAATGAGAACAAAAAGAATTTCAAAGTGCAGTAAGAGCACAGCTCTCAAATATCAGAATAAAAGTACAGCCTTTGAGTGCTCCAATCAAAAGACACAGGGTAAGAAGAACTGATGAAAACTCAAGACCACCTACGTGCTCCCTTACTGGAGACTCACTTGAGATCCAAGGACACAGACAAACTACAAGCTGAAGGGGCGGGGACAGGTACCCTACACAAGTGAAACTGAGAAACAAAGAAAGAAATGGATTCTGTTTTGGACCCCAGAGAGAGTCAGTAGAAAATAGCCCTATCTAGCCACCGTGAATTCTTTTTGTTTGGTTTCAGCAGTGCTCAGGCATAGATTTAGTGGTGCAGCAACTTCCTTCTCATTTCCTCTCAAATCATCAAATGAATTGCTGTAATAATATGCGTCTGGGCATTTATAATCATTGCTTTTTATCATGTTCACGAATGTAAAGAAGTAATAACCACCTAAAGAGGGAAGTTTGGACACTCAAATAAACACTTCACTTCACAACACACTCTTTGTTCCCAACTGCTCCTGTCCAGAAATAGGTGTTAATTCATATTTGTCCCTCAACCTATCAGCAGTGATCACGCCAATGTCCCTCAAACATGGTGGTGTGCAAAGGGCCAAGTACACTTTTCTGTCGACAACAGGCCCAGACGAAGGATACTTGTGGTCTTCAGGGATCACTTACTCACTGATTGTGGCTAAATAAAGTCACAAGCGAGCAGGAAGTATAAGAGGACAGAGGACAAAGATACGGGTTCAAGTCCTTTCACCTCCATTTACTGGTTTTGTTAGCACAGTCTGCTGACTCTACCTGAAAGCGTATCGGTGAACACAGTGCTCTCCTTATGGCTTATTTACCTTGCAAGATTTCTGGAAGCATAATGTAGGGAAGAGACATAGGCTATGTTGTTAACTGTTCTGTACATAAGGATAGATGGGAAGACAAAAAGATGATTGTTTCATAGATAGATAGGTAGACAGACGACAGGTGAAAGAGAGATAGATAGGTACATAGATTAATAGATGATAGACATCACAGATAGATGATAGGAAGATAGAAAGATAGATACATAGATAGATACATAGATACATAGATACACACATACATAGATACATAGATAGACAGACAGACCTTTAGATAGATAGATACAGATACATGTCGATTGACACAAAGCTATTGTTCATAACCAGGAGTTGAATGGTGAATAACATAGCTAAACTACAAACAAAAAGGAAGAATGAAATCCAGTTTAAAAAGTGCAGTAAGCAGCCTTAGAAGAAAACAAATACTACCATTTGCAATGACGTGGATGGAGCAAGACGGTAGTATGTTCAGAAAAATAGGGCAGGCGGATAAAGGCAAGTACCAAGTGATTTCACTCATGTGAGGAGTATAACAACAAAGAAAAACTGAAGTAAAAAAACAGCAGCAGACTCACAGAACCCGAGAGTTGACTAAAAGTAACCAAAGGAAAAAGGACTGGGCAGGGTGAGTCTGAAGGGAGGGATAAGTGTGGGGAGAAAGAATGGGGGCATTAAGTTTAGCATTTATAATGCGCGGGGTCGGGTGTGCATGGGGAGCACTGTACAACACAGAGAAGACTAGTAGAGATCATATAGCATCTTACTACTCACTGATGGTCAGTGACTGTAACGGGGACTTTTGGGGGGGACATGGTGAAGGGGTCTACAGCATCCAACTACGCTGATCGACAGTGACTGAAGAGGTTTTTCGGGGGGACTTGGTGAAGGGGGGAGCATAGTAAACATAATGTTCTTCACGTGATTGTAGATTAATGATAAAAAATATTCTTTAAGTGCAATAAGTGCACAGCTCTGAATCATCAGAATAAAAGGTCAGGCACTGAGTGCTGCAAACAAAAGACACAGGGATAAAAGAAGGGATGAAAACTCAAGACACCTACGTGCTTACTTACAGGAGACTCACTTGAGATCCAAGGACACAGACAAACTACAAGCCGAAGGTGTGTGGACAAGTACCCTACACGAGTGAAACGGAAATTCAAACAATCAAGCAGATGGATTCTGTTTGAGTCCCCAGAGACAGTCAGCAGAAAATAGCCCTATCTGGCCACCGTGAATTCTTTTTGTTTGGTTTCAACAGTTCCCAGCCATAGATTTAGTGGTGCAGCAACATACTTCTCATATTCTCTCAGCTCAACAACTGAGTTGCTGTTATAATAAGCATCTGGGCCTTTGAAATCAGTGGATTTTATGATGTTCACGAATGTGAAAATCTAATAACCACCTAAAGAGGGAAGTTTGGACACTCAAATAAACACGTCACTCCACAATACACTGTTAGCTCCCAACTGCTCCTGTCTAGAAATTGGTGTTCCTTTTTATTTGACCCTCCGTCCTATCGGCGGTGATCACGCTGATGTCCTTCAAACATGGTGGTGAGCGAAGCAACAAGTTTACTTTTCTGTCGACAACAGGCCCAGAGAAATGATACTTGAGATCTTCAGGGAGCACTTAGTCAATGAATGTGGCTAAATACAGACAGCAAGTTAGAAGGAGATGAAAGAGGACAGAGGATAGAGACACGGGTTCAAGTCCCAGCAAAACCATTTCCTGGTTTTGTAGGTACAGGCGGCCGACTCGAACTGCAAGTGTCTCGGTGAACCCAGTGATCCCTCTGCAGCCTAGATACTTTGCAGGATTTTTGGGAGCATAGTGTAGGAAAGTGCTATAGGGTATATGGTTAACTGTTCTGTACACATGGACAGATGGACAGACAAAAAGATGATTGAGTGAGTGATTGATAAATAGATAAACAGACAGATAGATAGATATAGGTACATATCGATTAACACAAATCTACTGCTCATAACAAGGAGAGCAATGGTGAAAGCACATAGCAAAACTACAAACAAAAAAGAAGAATGAAATCCAGTTTAAAAAGTGCAGTTAGCACCCATAAGAAGAAAACAAATCCTATCATTTGCAATAACGTGGATGGAGCCAGAGGGTATTACGCTCAGTCAAATAGACCAGGCGTAGAAATACATGTACCAAATGATTTTACTCATGTGTGGAGTATGATAACAAAGAAAAACTGAAGGAAAAGATAGCAGCAGACTCACAGAACCACAGAGTGGACTAACAGCTACCAAAGAGAAAGGGACTGGGTAGAGTTTGTGGGAAGGGAGTAATAAGTGCGGGGAAAAAGAATGGGGGCATTAGGATTAGCATGTATAACGTGTAGCGTGGGGTGTCATGGGTAGGGCTGTACAACACAGAGAAGACATGTAGTGATTCTACAGCATCTTAGTACATGCTGACGGAGAGCGGCTGTAACTGGGATTTGGGGTGACTTGGTGAAGAGGGTAGCCAGAATAACATAATTTTCTGCATGTGATTGTATATTAATGAGAACGAAAAGAATTTCAAAGTGCAGTAAGAGCACAGCTCTCAAATATCAGAATAAAAGTACAGCCTTTGAGTGCTCCAATCAAAAGACACAGGGTAAGAAGAACTGATGAAAACTCAAGACCACCTACGTGCTCCCTTACTGGAGACTCACTTGAGATCCAAGGACACAGACAAACTACAAGCTGAAGGGGCGGGGACAGGTACCCTACACAAGTGAAACTGAGAAACAAAGAAAGAAATGGATTCTGTTTTGGACCCCAGAGAGAGTCAGTAGAAAATAGCCCTATCTAGCCACCGTGAATTCTTTTTGTTTGGTTTCAGCAGTGCTCAGGCATAGATTTAGTGGTGCAGCAACTTCCTTCTCATTTCCTCTCAAATCATCAAATGAATTGCTGTAATAATATGCGTCTGGGCATTTATAATCATTGCTTTTTATCATGTTCACGAATGTAAAGAAGTAATAACCACCTAAAGAGGGAAGTTTGGACACTCAAATAAACACTTCACTTCACAACACACTCTTTGTTCCCAACTGCTCCTGTCCAGAAATAGGTGTTAATTCATATTTGTCCCTCAACCTATCAGCAGTGATCACGCCAATGTCCCTCAAACATGGTGGTGTGCAAAGGGCCAAGTACACTTTTCTGTCGACAACAGGCCCAGACGAAGGATACTTGTGGTCTTCAGGGATCACTTACTCACTGATTGTGGCTAAATAAAGTCACAAGCGAGCAGGAAGTATAAGAGGACAGAGGACAAAGATACGGGTTCAAGTCCTTTCACCTCCATTTACTGGTTTTGTTAGCACAGTCTGCTGACTCTACCTGAAAGCGTATCGGTGAACACAGTGCTCTCCTTATGGCTTATTTACCTTGCAAGATTTCTGGAAGCATAATGTAGGGAAGAGACATAGGCTATGTTGTTAACTGTTCTGTACATAAGGATAGATGGGAAGACAAAAAGATGATTGTTTCATAGATAGATAGGTAGACAGACGACAGGTGAAAGAGAGATAGATAGGTACATAGATTAATAGATGATAGACATCACAGATAGATGATAGGAAGATAGAAAGATAGATACATAGATAGATACATAGATACATAGATACACACATACATAGATACATAGATAGACAGACAGACCTTTAGATAGATAGATACAGATACATGTCGATTGACACAAAGCTATTGTTCATAACCAGGAGTTGAATGGTGAATAACATAGCTAAACTACAAACAAAAAGGAAGAATGAAATCCAGTTTAAAAAGTGCAGTAAGCAGCCTTAGAAGAAAACAAATACTACCATTTGCAATGACGTGGATGGAGCAAGACGGTAGTAGGTTCAGAAAAATAGGGCAGGCGGATAAAGGCAAGTACCAAGTGATTTCACTCATGTGAGGAGTATAACAACAAAGAAAAACTGAAGTAAAAAAACAGCAGCAGACTCACAGAACCCGAGAGTTGACTAAAAGTAACCAAAGGAAAAAGGACTGGGCAGGGTGAGTCTGAAGGGAGGGATAAGTGTGGGGAGAAAGAATGGGGGCATTAAGTTTAGCATTTATAATGCGCGGGGTCGGGTGTGCATGGGGAGCACTGTACAACACAGAGAAGACTAGTAGAGATCATATAGCATCTTACTACTCACTGATGGTCAGTGACTGTAACGGGGACTTTTGGGGGGGACATGCTGAAGGGGTCTACAGCATCCAACTACGCTGATCGACAGTGACTGAAGAGGTTTTTCGGGGGGACTTGGTGAAGGGGGGAGCATAGTAAACATAATGTTCTTCACGTGATTGTAGATTAATGATAAAAAATATTCTTTAAGTGCAATAAGTGCTCAGCTCTGAATCATCAGAATAAAAGGTCAGGCACTGAGTGCTGCAAACAAAAGACACAGGGATAAAAGAAGGGATGAAAACTCAAGACACCTACGTGCTTACTTACAGGAGACTCACTTGAGATCCAAGGACACAGACAAACTACAAGCCGAAGGTGTGTGGACAAGTACCCTACACGAGTGAAACGGAAATTCAAACAATCAAGCAGATGGATTCTGTTTGAGTCCCCAGAGACAGTCAGCAGAAAATAGACCTATCTGGCCACCGTGAATTCTTTTTGTTTGGTTTCAACAGTTCCCAGCCATAGATTTAGTGGTGCAGCAACATACTTCTCATATTCTCTCAGCTCAACAACTGAGTTGCTGTTATAATAAGCATCTGGGCCTTTGAAATCAGTGGATTTTATGATGTTCACGAATGTGAAAATCTAATAACCACCTAAAGAGGGAAGTTTGGACACTCAAATAAACACGTCACTCCACAATACACTGTTAGCTCCCAACTGCTCCTGTCTAGAAATTGGTGTTCCTTTTTATTTGACCCTCCGTCCTATCGGCGGTGATCACGCTGATGTCCTTCAAACATGGTGGTGAGCGAAGCAACAAGTTTACTTTTCTGTCGACAACAGGCCCAGAGAAATGATACTTGAGATCTTCAGGGAGCACTTAGTCAATGAATGTGGCTAAATACAGACAGCAAGTTAGAAGGAGATGAAAGAGGACAGAGGATAGAGACACGGGTTCAAGTCCCAGCAAAACCATTTCCTGGTTTTCTAGGTACAGGCGGCCGACTCGAACTGCAAGTGTCTCGGTGAACCCAGTGATCCCTCTGCAGCCTAGATACTTTGCAGGATTTTTGGGAGCATAGTGTAGGAAAGTGCTATAGGGTATATGGTTAACTGTTCTGTACACATGGACAGATGGACAGACAAAAAGATGATTGAGTGAGTGATTGATAAATAGATAAACAGACAGATAGATAGATATAGGTACATATCGATTAACACAAATCTACTGCTCATAACAAGGAGAGCAATGGTGAAAGCACATAGCAAAACTACAAACAAAAAAGAAGAATGAAATCCAGTTTAAAAAGTGCAGTTAGCACCCATAAGAAGAAAACAAATCCTATCATTTGCAATAACGTGGATGGAGCCAGAGGGTATTACGCTCAGTCAAATAGACCAGGCGTAGAAATACATGTACCAAATGATTTTACTCATGTGTGGAGTATGATAACAAAGAAAAACTGAAGGAAAAGATAGCAGCAGACTCACAGAACCACAGAGTGGACTAACAGCTACCAAAGAGAAAGGGACTGGGTAGAGTTTGTGGGAAGGGAGTAATAAGTGCGGGGAAAAAGAATGGGGGCATTAGGATTAGCATGTATAACGTGTAGCGTGGGGTGTCATGGGTAGGGCTGTACAACACTGAGAAGACATGTAGTGATTCTACAGCATCTTAGTACATGCTGACGGAGAGCGGCTGTAACTGGGATTTGGGGTGACTTGGTGAAGAGGGTAGACAGAATAACATAATTTTCTGCATGTGATTGTATATTAATGAGAACAAAAAGAATTTCAAAGTGCAGTAAGAGCACAGCTCTCAAATATCAGAATAAAAGTACAGCCTTTGAGTGCTCCAATCAAAAGACACAGGGTAAGAAGAACTGATGAAAACTCAAGACCACCTACGTGCTCCCTTACTGGAGACTCACTTGAGATCCAAGGACACAGACAAACTACAAGCTGAAGGGGCGGAGACAGGTACCCTACACAAGTGAAACTGAGAAACAAAGAAAGAAATGGATTCTGTTTTGGACCCCAGAGAGAGTCAGTAGAAAATAGCCCTATCTAGCCACCGTGAATTCTTTTTGTTTGGTTTCAGCAGTGCTCAGGCATAGATTTAGTGGTGCAGCAACTTCCTTCTCATTTCCTCTCAAATCATCAAATGAATTGCTGTAATAATATGCGTCTGGGCATTTATAATCATTGCTTTTTATCATGTTCACGAATGTAAAGAAGTAATAACCACCTAAAGAGGGAAGTTTGGACACTCAAATAAACACTTCACTTCACAACACACTCTTTGTTCCCAACTGCTCCTGTCCAGAAATAGGTGTTAATTCATATTTGTCCCTCAACCTATCAGCAGTGATCACGCCAATGTCCCTCAAACATGGTGGTGTGCAAAGGGCCAAGTACACTTTTCTGTCGACAACAGGCCCAGACGAAGGATACTTGTGGTCTTCAGGGATCACTTACTCACTGATTGTGGCTAAATAAAGTCACAAGCGAGCAGGAAGTATAAGAGGACAGAGGACAAAGATACGGGTTCAAGTCCTTTCACCTCCATTTACTGGTTTTGTTAGCACAGTCTGCTGACTCTACCTGAAAGCGTATCGGTGAACACAGTGCTCTCCTTATGGCTTATTTACCTTGCAAGATTTCTGGAAGCATAATGTAGGGAAGAGACATAGGCTATGTTGTTAACTGTTCTGTACATAAGGATAGATGGGAAGACAAAAAGATGATTGTTTCATAGATAGATAGGTAGACAGACGACAGGTGAAAGAGAGATAGATAGGTACATAGATTAATAGATGATAGACATCACAGATAGATGATAGGAAGATAGAAAGATAGATACATAGATAGATACATAGATACATAGATACACACATACATAGATACATAGATAGACAGACAGACCTTTGGATAGATAGATACAGATACATGTCGATTGACACAAAGCTATTGTTCATAACCAGGAGTTGAATGGTGAATAACATAGCTAAACTACAAACAAAAAGGAAGAATGAAATCCAGTTTAAAAAGTGCAGTAAGCAGCCTTAGAAGAAAACAAATACTACCATTTGCAATGACGTGGATGGAGCAAGACGGTAGTATGTTCAGAAAAATAGGGCAGGCGGATAAAGGCAAGTACCAAGTGATTTCACTCATGTGAGGAGTATAACAACAAAGAAAAACTGAAGTAAAAAAACAGCAGCAGACTCACAGAACCCGAGAGTTGACTAAAAGTAACCAAAGGAAAAAGGACTGGGCAGGGTGAGTCTGAAGGGAGGGATAAGTGTGGGGAGAAAGAATGGGGGCATTAAGTTTAGCATTTATAATGCGCGGGGTCGGGTGTGCATGGGGAGCACTGTACAACACAGAGAAGACTAGTAGAGATCATATAGCATCTTACTACTCACTGATGGTCAGTGACTGTAACGGGGACTTTTGGGGGGGACATGCTGAAGGGGTCTACAGCATCCAACTACGCTGATCGACAGTGACTGAAGAGGTTTTTCGGGGGGACTTGGTGAAGGGGGGAGCATAGTAAACATAATGTTCTTCACGTGATTGTAGATTAATGATAAAAAATATTCTTTAAGTGCAATAAGTGCTCAGCTCTGAATCATCAGAATAAAAGGTCAGGCACTGAGTGCTGCAAACAAAAGACACAGGGATAAAAGAAGGGATGAAAACTCAAGACACCTACGTGCTTACTTACAGGAGACTCACTTGAGATCCAAGGACACAGACAAACTACAAGCCGAAGGTGTGTGGACAAGTACCCTACACGAGTGAAACGGAAATTCAAACAATCAAGCAGATGGATTCTGTTTGAGTCCCCAGAGACAGTCAGCAGAAAATAGACCTATCTGGCCACCGTGAATTCTTTTTGTTTGGTTTCAACAGTTCCCAGCCATAGATTTAGTGGTGCAGCAACATACTTCTCATATTCTCTCAGCTCAACAACTGAGTTGCTGTTATAATAAGCATCTGGGCCTTTGAAATCAGTGGATTTTATGATGTTCACGAATGTGAAAATCTAATAACCACCTAAAGAGGGAAGTTTGGACACTCAAATAAACACGTCACTCCACAATACACTGTTAGCTCCCAACTGCTCCTGTCTAGAAATTGGTGTTCCTTTTTATTTGACCCTCCGTCCTATCGGCGGTGATCACGCTGATGTCCTTCAAACATGGTGGTGAGCGAAGCAACAAGTTTACTTTTCTGTCGACAACAGGCCCAGAGAAATGATACTTGAGATCTTCAGGGAGCACTTAGTCAATGAATGTGGCTAAATACAGACAGCAAGTTAGAAGGAGATGAAAGAGGACAGAGGATAGAGACACGGGTTCAAGTCCCAGCAAAACCATTTCCTGGTTTTGTAGGTACAGGCGGCCGACTCGAACTGCAAGTGTCTCGGTGAACCCAGTGATCCCTCTGCAGCCTAGATACTTTGCAGGATTTTTGGGAGCATAGTGTAGGAAAGTGCTATAGGGTATATGGTTAACTGTTCTGTACACATGGACAGATGGACAGACAAAAAGATGATTGAGTGAGTGATTGATAAATAGATAAACAGACAGATAGATAGATATAGGTACATATCGATTAACACAAATCTACTGCTCATAACAAGGAGAGCAATGGTGAAAGCACATAGCAAAACTACAAACAAAAAAGAAGAATGAAATCCAGTTTAAAAAGTGCAGTTAGCACCCATAAGAAGAAAACAAATCCTATCATTTGCAATAACGTGGATGGAGCCAGAGGGTATTACGCTCAGTCAAATAGACCAGGCGTAGAAATACATGTACCAAATGATTTTACTCATGTGTGGAGTATGATAACAAAGAAAAACTGAAGGAAAAGATAGCAGCAGACTCACAGAACCACAGAGTGGACTAACAGCTACCAAAGAGAAAGGGACTGGGTAGAGTTTGTGGGAAGGGAGTAATAAGTGCGGGGAAAAAGAATGGGGGCATTAGGATTAGCATGTATAACGTGTAGCGTGGGGTGTCATGGGTAGGGCTGTACAACACAGAGAAGACATGTAGTGATTCTACAGCATCTTAGTACATGCTGACGGAGAGCGGCTGTAACTGGGATTTGGGGTGACTTGGTGAAGAGGGTAGACAGAATAACATAATTTTCTGCATGTGATTGTATATTAATGAGAACAAAAAGAATTTCAAAGTGCAGTAAGAGCACAGCTCTCAAATATCAGAATAAAAGTACAGCCTTTGAGTGCTCCAATCAAAAGACACAGGGTAAGAAGAACTGATGAAAACTCAAGACCACCTACGTGCTCCCTTACTGGAGACTCACTTGAGATCCAAGGACACAGACAAACTACAAGCTGAAGGGGCGGAGACAGGTACCCTACACAAGTGAAACTGAGAAACAAAGAAAGAAATGGATTCTGTTTTGGACCCCAGAGAGAGTCAGTAGAAAATAGCCCTATCTAGCCACCGTGAATTCTTTTTGTTTGGTTTCAGCAGTGCTCAGGCATAGATTTAGTGGTGCAGCAACTTCCTTCTCATTTCCTCTCAAATCATCAAATGAATTGCTGTAATAATATGCGTCTGGGCATTTATAATCATTGCTTTTTATCATGTTCACGAATGTAAAGAAGTAATAACCACCTAAAGAGGGAAGTTTGGACACTCAAATAAACACTTCACTTCACAACACACTCTTTGTTCCCAACTGCTCCTGTCCAGAAATAGGTGTTAATTCATATTTGTCCCTCAACCTATCAGCAGTGATCACGCCAATGTCCCTCAAACATGGTGGTGTGCAAAGGGCCAAGTACACTTTTCTGTCGACAACAGGCCCAGACGAAGGATACTTGTGGTCTTCAGGGATCACTTACTCACTGATTGTGGCTAAATAAAGTCACAAGCGAGCAGGAAGTATAAGAGGACAGAGGACAAAGATACGGGTTCAAGTCCTTTCACCTCCATTTACTGGTTTTGTTAGCACAGTCTGCTGACTCTACCTGAAAGCGTATCGGTGAACACAGTGCTCTCCTTATGGCTTATTTACCTTGCAAGATTTCTGGAAGCATAATGTAGGGAAGAGACATAGGCTATGTTGTTAACTGTTCTGTACATAAGGATAGATGGGAAGACAAAAAGATGATTGTTTCATAGATAGATAGGTAGACAGACGACAGGTGAAAGAGAGATAGATAGGTACATAGATTAATAGATGATAGACATCACAGATAGATGATAGGAAGATAGAAAGATAGATACATAGATAGATACATAGATACATAGATACACACATACATAGATACATAGATAGACAGACAGACCTTTGGATAGATAGATACAGATACATGTCGATTGACACAAAGCTATTGTTCATAACCAGGAGTTGAATGGTGAATAACATAGCTAAACTACAAACAAAAAGGAAGAATGAAATCCAGTTTAAAAAGTGCAGTAAGCAGCCTTAGAAGAAAACAAATACTACCATTTGCAATGACGTGGATGGAGCAAGACGGTAGTATGTTCAGAAAAATAGGGCAGGCGGATAAAGGCAAGTACCAAGTGATTTCACTCATGTGAGGAGTATAACAACAAAGAAAAACTGAAGTAAAAAAACAGCAGCAGACTCACAGAACCCGAGAGTTGACTAAAAGTAACCAAAGGAAAAAGGACTGGGCAGGGTGAGTCTGAAGGGAGGGATAAGTGTGGGGAGAAAGAATGGGGGCATTAAGTTTAGCATTTATAATGCGCGGGGTCGGGTGTGCATGGGGAGCACTGTACAACACAGAGAAGACTAGTAGAGATCATATAGCATCTTACTACTCACTGATGGTCAGTGACTGTAACGGGGACTTTTGGGGGGGACATGCTGAAGGGGTCTACAGCATCCAACTACGCTGATCGACAGTGACTGAAGAGGTTTTTCGGGGGGACTTGGTGAAGGGGGGAGCATAGTAAACATAATGTTCTTCACGTGATTGTAGATTAATGATAAAAAATATTCTTTAAGTGCAATAAGTGCTCAGCTCTGAATCATCAGAATAAAAGGTCAGGCACTGAGTGCTGCAAACAAAAGACACAGGGATAAAAGAAGGGATGAAAACTCAAGACACCTACGTGCTTACTTACAGGAGACTCACTTGAGATCCAAGGACACAGACAAACTACAAGCCGAAGGTGTGTGGACAAGTACCCTACACGAGTGAAACGGAAATTCAAACAATCAAGCAGATGGATTCTGTTTGAGTCCCCAGAGACAGTCAGCAGAAAATAGACCTATCTGGCCACCGTGAATTCTTTTTGTTTGGTTTCAACAGTTCCCAGCCATAGATTTAGTGGTGCAGCAACATACTTCTCATATTCTCTCAGCTCAACAACTGAGTTGCTGTTATAATAAGCATCTGGGCCTTTGAAATCAGTGGATTTTATGATGTTCACGAATGTGAAAATCTAATAACCACCTAAAGAGGGAAGTTTGGACACTCAAATAAACACGTCACTCCACAATACACTGTTAGCTCCCAACTGCTCCTGTCTAGAAATTGGTGTTCCTTTTTATTTGACCCTCCGTCCTATCGGCGGTGATCACGCTGATGTCCTTCAAACATGGTGGTGAGCGAAGCAACAAGTTTACTTTTCTGTCGACAACAGGCCCAGAGAAATGATACTTGAGATCTTCAGGGAGCACTTAGTCAATGAATGTGGCTAAATACAGACAGCAAGTTAGAAGGAGATGAAAGAGGACAGAGGATAGAGACACGGGTTCAAGTCCCAGCAAAACCATTTCCTGGTTTTGTAGGTACAGGCGGCCGACTCGAACTGCAAGTGTCTCGGTGAACCCAGTGATCCCTCTGCAGCCTAGATACTTTGCAGGATTTTTGGGAGCATAGTGTAGGAAAGTGCTATAGGGTATATGGTTAACTGTTCTGTACACATGGACAGATGGACAGACAAAAAGATGATTGAGTGAGTGATTGATAAATAGATAAACAGACAGATAGATAGATATAGGTACATATCGATTAACACAAATCTACTGCTCATAACAAGGAGAGCAATGGTGAAAGCACATAGCAAAACTACAAACAAAAAAGAAGAATGAAATCCAGTTTAAAAAGTGCAGTTAGCACCCATAAGAAGAAAACAAATCCTATCATTTGCAATAACGTGGATGGAGCCAGAGGGTATTACGCTCAGTCAAATAGACCAGGCGTAGAAATACATGTACCAAATGATTTTACTCATGTGTGGAGTATGATAACAAAGAAAAACTGAAGGAAAAGATAGCAGCAGACTCACAGAACCACAGAGTGGACTAACAGCTACCAAAGAGAAAGGGACTGGGTAGAGTTTGTGGGAAGGGAGTAATAAGTGCGGGGAAAAAGAATGGGGGCATTAGGATTAGCATGTATAACGTGTAGCGTGGGGTGTCATGGGTAGGGCTGTACAACACAGAGAAGACATGTAGTGATTCTACAGCATCTTAGTACATGCTGACGGAGAGCGGCTGTAACTGGGATTTGGGGTGACTTGGTGAAGAGGGTAGACAGAATAACATAATTTTCTGCATGTGATTGTATATTAATGAGAACAAAAAGAATTTCAAAGTGCAGTAAGAGCACAGCTCTCAAATATCAGAATAAAAGTACAGCCTTTGAGTGCTCCAATCAAAAGACACAGGGTAAGAAGAACTGATGAAAACTCAAGACCACCTACGTGCTCCCTTACTGGAGACTCACTTGAGATCCAAGGACACAGACAAACTACAAGCTGAAGGGGTGGAGACAGGTACCCTACACAAGTGAAACTGAGAAACAAAGAAAGAAATGGATTCTGTTTTGGACCCCAGAGAGAGTCAGTAGAAAATAGCCCTATCTAGCCACCGTGAATTCTTTTTGTTTGGTTTCAGCAGTGCTCAGGCATAGATTTAGTGGTGCAGCAACTTCCTTCTCATTTCCTCTCAAATCATCAAATGAATTGCTGTAATAATATGCGTCTGGGCATTTATAATCATTGCTTTTTATCATGTTCACGAATGTAAAGAAGTAATAACCACCTAAAGAGGGAAGTTTGGACACTCAAATAAACACTTCACTTCACAACACACTCTTTGTTCCCAACTGCTCCTGTCCAGAAATAGGTGTTAATTCATATTTGTCCCTCAACCTATCAGCAGTGATCACGCCAATGTCCCTCAAACATGGTGGTGTGCAAAGGGCCAAGTACACTTTTCTGTCGACAACAGGCCCAGACGAAGGATACTTGTGGTCTTCAGGGATCACTTACTCACTGATTGTGGCTAAATAAAGTCACAAGCGAGCAGGAAGTATAAGAGGACAGAGGACAAAGATACGGGTTCAAGTCCTTTCACCTCCATTTACTGGTTTTGTTAGCACAGTCTGCTGACTCTACCTGAAAGCGTATCGGTGAACACAGTGCTCTCCTTATGGCTTATTTACCTTGCAAGATTTCTGGAAGCATAATGTAGGGAAGAGACATAGGCTATGTTGTTAACTGTTCTGTACATAAGGATAGATGGGAAGACAAAAAGATGATTGTTTCATAGATAGATAGGTAGACAGACGACAGGTGAAAGAGAGATAGATAGGTACATAGATTAATAGATGATAGACATCACAGATAGATGATAGGAAGATAGAAAGATAGATACATAGATAGATACATAGATACATAGATACACACATACATAGATACATAGATAGACAGACAGACCTTTGGATAGATAGATACAGATACATGTCGATTGACACAAAGCTATTGTTCATAACCAGGAGTTGAATGGTGAATAACATAGCTAAACTACAAACAAAAAGGAAGAATGAAATCCAGTTTAAAAAGTGCAGTAAGCAGCCTTAGAAGAAAACAAATACTACCATTTGCAATGACGTGGATGGAGCAAGACGGTAGTATGTTCAGAAAAATAGGGCAGGCGGATAAAGGCAAGTACCAAGTGATTTCACTCATGTGAGGAGTATAACAACAAAGAAAAACTGAAGTAAAAAAACAGCAGCAGACTCACAGAACCCGAGAGTTGACTAAAAGTAACCAAAGGAAAAAGGACTGGGCAGGGTGAGTCTGAAGGGAGGGATAAGTGTGGGGAGAAAGAATGGGGGCATTAAGTTTAGCATTTATAATGCGCGGGGTCGGGTGTGCATGGGGAGCACTGTACAACACAGAGAAGACTAGTAGAGATCATATAGCATCTTACTACTCACTGATGGTCAGTGACTGTAACGGGGACTTTTGGGGGGGACATGCTGAAGGGGTCTACAGCATCCAACTACGCTGATCGACAGTGACTGAAGAGGTTTTTCGGGGGGACTTGGTGAAGGGGGGAGCATAGTAAACATAATGTTCTTCACGTGATTGTAGATTAATGATAAAAAATATTCTTTAAGTGCAATAAGTGCTCAGCTCTGAATCATCAGAATAAAAGGTCAGGCACTGAGTGCTGCAAACAAAAGACACAGGGATAAAAGAAGGGATGAAAACTCAAGACACCTACGTGCTTACTTACAGGAGACTCACTTGAGATCCAAGGACACAGACAAACTACAAGCCGAAGGTGTGTGGACAAGTACCCTACACGAGTGAAACGGAAATTCAAACAATCAAGCAGATGGATTCTGTTTGAGTCCCCAGAGACAGTCAGCAGAAAATAGACCTATCTGGCCACCGTGAATTCTTTTTGTTTGGTTTCAACAGTTCCCAGCCATAGATTTAGTGGTGCAGCAACATACTTCTCATATTCTCTCAGCTCAACAACTGAGTTGCTGTTATAATAAGCATCTGGGCCTTTGAAATCAGTGGATTTTATGATGTTCACGAATGTGAAAATCTAATAACCACCTAAAGAGGGAAGTTTGGACACTCAAATAAACACGTCACTCCACAATACACTGTTAGCTCCCAACTGCTCCTGTCTAGAAATTGGTGTTCCTTTTTATTTGACCCTCCGTCCTATCGGCGGTGATCACGCTGATGTCCTTCAAACATGGTGGTGAGCGAAGCAACAAGTTTACTTTTCTGTCGACAACAGGCCCAGAGAAATGATACTTGAGATCTTCAGGGAGCACTTAGTCAATGAATGTGGCTAAATACAGACAGCAAGTTAGAAGGAGATGAAAGAGGACAGAGGATAGAGACACGGGTTCAAGTCCCAGCAAAACCATTTCCTGGTTTTGTAGGTACAGGCGGCCGACTCGAACTGCAAGTGTCTCGGTGAACCCAGTGATCCCTCTGCAGCCTAGATACTTTGCAGGATTTTTGGGAGCATAGTGTAGGAAAGTGCTATAGGGTATATGGTTAACTGTTCTGTACACATGGACAGATGGACAGACAAAAAGATGATTGAGTGAGTGATTGATAAATAGATAAACAGACAGATAGATAGATATAGGTACATATCGATTAACACAAATCTACTGCTCATAACAAGGAGAGCAATGGTGAAAGCACATAGCAAAACTACAAACAAAAAAGAAGAATGAAATCCAGTTTAAAAAGTGCAGTTAGCACCCATAAGAAGAAAACAAATCCTATCATTTGCAATAACGTGGATGGAGCCAGAGGGTATTACGCTCAGTCAAATAGACCAGGCGTAGAAATACATGTACCAAATGATTTTACTCATGTGTGGAGTATGATAACAAAGAAAAACTGAAGGAAAAGATAGCAGCAGACTCACAGAACCACAGAGTGGACTAACAGCTACCAAAGAGAAAGGGACTGGGTAGAGTTTGTGGGAAGGGAGTAATAAGTGCGGGGAAAAAGAATGGGGGCATTAGGATTAGCATGTATAACGTGTAGCGTGGGGTGTCATGGGTAGGGCTGTACAACACAGAGAAGACATGTAGTGATTCTACAGCATCTTAGTACATGCTGACGGAGAGCGGCTGTAACTGGGATTTGGGGTGACTTGGTGAAGAGGGTAGACAGAATAACATAATTTTCTGCATGTGATTGTATATTAATGAGAACAAAAAGAATTTCAAAGTGCAGTAAGAGCACAGCTCTCAAATATCAGAATAAAAGTACAGCCTTTGAGTGCTCCAATCAAAAGACACAGGGTAAGAAGAACTGATGAAAACTCAAGACCACCTACGTGCTCCCTTACTGGAGACTCACTTGAGATCCAAGGACACAGACAAACTACAAGCTGAAGGGGCGGAGACAGGTACCCTACACAAGTGAAACTGAGAAACAAAGAAAGAAATGGATTCTGTTTTGGACCCCAGAGAGAGTCAGTAGAAAATAGCCCTATCTAGCCACCGTGAATTCTTTTTGTTTGGTTTCAGCAGTGCTCAGGCATAGATTTAGTGGTGCAGCAACTTCCTTCTCATTTCCTCTCAAATCATCAAATGAATTGCTGTAATAATATGCGTCTGGGCATTTATAATCATTGCTTTTTATCATGTTCACGAATGTAAAGAAGTAATAACCACCTAAAGAGGGAAGTTTGGACACTCAAATAAACACTTCACTTCACAACACACTCTTTGTTCCCAACTGCTCCTGTCCAGAAATAGGTGTTAATTCATATTTGTCCCTCAACCTATCAGCAGTGATCACGCCAATGTCCCTCAAACATGGTGGTGTGCAAAGGGCCAAGTACACTTTTCTGTCGACAACAGGCCCAGACGAAGGATACTTGTGGTCTTCAGGGATCACTTACTCACTGATTGTGGCTAAATAAAGTCACAAGCGAGCAGGAAGTATAAGAGGACAGAGGACAAAGATACGGGTTCAAGTCCTTTCACCTCCATTTACTGGTTTTGTTAGCACAGTCTGCTGACTCTACCTGAAAGCGTATCGGTGAACACAGTGCTCTCCTTATGGCTTATTTACCTTGCAAGATTTCTGGAAGCATAATGTAGGGAAGAGACATAGGCTATGTTGTTAACTGTTCTGTACATAAGGATAGATGGGAAGACAAAAAGATGATTGTTTCATAGATAGATAGGTAGACAGACGACAGGTGAAAGAGAGATAGATAGGTACATAGATTAATAGATGATAGACATCACAGATAGATGATAGGAAGATAGAAAGATAGATACATAGATAGATACATAGATACATAGATACACACATACATAGATACATAGATAGACAGACAGACCTTTGGATAGATAGATACAGATACATGTCGATTGACACAAAGCTATTGTTCATAACCAGGAGTTGAATGGTGAATAACATAGCTAAACTACAAACAAAAAGGAAGAATGAAATCCAGTTTAAAAAGTGCAGTAAGCAGCCTTAGAAGAAAACAAATACTACCATTTGCAATGACGTGGATGGAGCAAGACGGTAGTATGTTCAGAAAAATAGGGCAGGCGGATAAAGGCAAGTACCAAGTGATTTCACTCATGTGAGGAGTATAACAACAAAGAAAAACTGAAGTAAAAAAACAGCAGCAGACTCACAGAACCCGAGAGTTGACTAAAAGTAACCAAAGGAAAAAGGACTGGGCAGGGTGAGTCTGAAGGGAGGGATAAGTGTGGGGAGAAAGAATGGGGGCATTAAGTTTAGCATTTATAATGCGCGGGGTCGGGTGTGCATGGGGAGCACTGTACAACACAGAGAAGACTAGTAGAGATCATATAGCATCTTACTACTCACTGATGGTCAGTGACTGTAACGGGGACTTTTGGGGGGGACATGCTGAAGGGGTCTACAGCATCCAACTACGCTGATCGACAGTGACTGAAGAGGTTTTTCGGGGGGACTTGGTGAAGGGGGGAGCATAGTAAACATAATGTTCTTCACGTGATTGTAGATTAATGATAAAAAATATTCTTTAAGTGCAATAAGTGCTCAGCTCTGAATCATCAGAATAAAAGGTCAGGCACTGAGTGCTGCAAACAAAAGACACAGGGATAAAAGAAGGGATGAAAACTCAAGACACCTACGTGCTTACTTACAGGAGACTCACTTGAGATCCAAGGACACAGACAAACTACAAGCCGAAGGTGTGTGGACAAGTACCCTACACGAGTGAAACGGAAATTCAAACAATCAAGCAGATGGATTCTGTTTGAGTCCCCAGAGACAGTCAGCAGAAAATAGACCTATCTGGCCACCGTGAATTCTTTTTGTTTGGTTTCAACAGTTCCCAGCCATAGATTTAGTGGTGCAGCAACATACTTCTCATATTCTCTCAGCTCAACAACTGAGTTGCTGTTATAATAAGCATCTGGGCCTTTGAAATCAGTGGATTTTATGATGTTCACGAATGTGAAAATCTAATAACCACCTAAAGAGGGAAGTTTGGACACTCAAATAAACACGTCACTCCACAATACACTGTTAGCTCCCAACTGCTCCTGTCTAGAAATTGGTGTTCCTTTTTATTTGACCCTCCGTCCTATCGGCGGTGATCACGCTGATGTCCTTCCAACATGGTGGTGAGCGAAGCAACAAGTTTACTTTTCTGTCGACAACAGGCCCAGAGAAATGATACTTGAGATCTTCAGGGAGCACTTAGTCAATGAATGTGGCTAAATACAGACAGCAAGTTAGAAGGAGATGAAAGAGGACAGAGGATAGAGACACGGGTTCAAGTCCCAGCAAAACCATTTCCTGGTTTTGTAGGTACAGGCGGCCGACTCGAACTGCAAGTGTCTCGGTGAACCCAGTGATCCCTCTGCAGCCTAGATACTTTGCAGGATTTTTGGGAGCATAGTGTAGGAAAGTGCTATAGGGTATATGGTTAACTGTTCTGTACACATGGACAGATGGACAGACAAAAAGATGATTGAGTGAGTGATTGATAAATAGATAAACAGACAGATAGATAGATATAGGTACATATCGATTAACACAAATCTACTGCTCATAACAAGGAGAGCAATGGTGAAAGCACATAGCAAAACTACAAACAAAAAAGAAGAATGAAATCCAGTTTAAAAAGTGCAGTTAGCACCCATAAGAAGAAAACAAATCCTATCATTTGCAATAACGTGGATGGAGCCAGAGGGTATTACGCTCAGTCAAATAGACCAGGCGTAGAAATACATGTACCAAATGATTTTACTCATGTGTGGAGTATGATAACAAAGAAAAACTGAAGGAAAAGATAGCAGCAGACTCACAGAACCACAGAGTGGACTAACAGCTACCAAAGAGAAAGGGACTGGGTAGAGTTTGTGGGAAGGGAGTAATAAGTGCGGGGAAAAAGAATGGGGGTATTAGGATTAGCATGTATAACGTGTAGCGTGGGGTGTCATGGGTAGGGCTGTACAACACAGAGAAGACATGTAGTGATTCTACAGCATCTTAGTACATGCTGACGGAGAGCGGCTGTAACTGGGATTTGGGGTGACTTGGTGAAGAGGGTAGACAGAATAACATAATTTTCTGCATGTGATTGTATATTAATGAGAACAAAAAGAATTTCAAAGTGCAGTAAGAGCACAGCTCTCAAATATCAGAATAAAAGTACAGCCTTTGAGTGCTCCAATCAAAAGACACAGGGTAAGAAGAACTGATGAAAACTCAAGACCACCTACGTGCTCCCTTACTGGAGACTCACTTGAGATCCAAGGACACAGACAAACTACAAGCTGAAGGGGCGGAGACAGGTACCCTACACAAGTGAAACTGAGAAACAAAGAAAGAAATGGATTCTGTTTTGGACCCCAGAGAGAGTCAGTAGAAAATAGCCCTATCTAGCCACCGTGAATTCTTTTTGTTTGGTTTCAGCAGTGCTCAGGCATAGATTTAGTGGTGCAGCAACTTCCTTCTCATTTCCTCTCAAATCATCAAATGAATTGCTGTAATAATATGCGTCTGGGCATTTATAATCATTGCTTTTTATCATGTTCACGAATGTAAAGAAGTAATAACCACCTAAAGAGGGAAGTTTGGACACTCAAATAAACACTTCACTTCACAACACACTCTTTGTTCCCAACTGCTCCTGTCCAGAAATAGGTGTTAATTCATATTTGTCCCTCAACCTATCAGCAGTGATCACGCCAATGTCCCTCAAACATGGTGGTGTGCAAAGGGCCAAGTACACTTTTCTGTCGACAACAGGCCCAGACGAAGGATACTTGTGGTCTTCAGGGATCACTTACTCACTGATTGTGGCTAAATAAAGTCACAAGCGAGCAGGAAGTATAAGAGGACAGAGGACAAAGATACGGGTTCAAGTCCTTTCACCTCCATTTACTGGTTTTGTTAGCACAGTCTGCTGACTCTACCTGAAAGCGTATCGGTGAACACAGTGCTCTCCTTATGGCTTATTTACCTTGCAAGATTTCTGGAAGCATAATGTAGGGAAGAGACATAGGCTATGTTGTTAACTGTTCTGTACATAAGGATAGATGGGAAGACAAAAAGATGATTGTTTCATAGATAGATAGGTAGACAGACGACAGGTGAAAGAGAGATAGATAGGTACATAGATTAATAGATGATAGACATCACAGATAGATGATAGGAAGATAGAAAGATAGATACATAGATAGATACATAGATACATAGATACACACATACATAGATACATAGATAGACAGACAGACCTTTGGATAGATAGATACAGATACATGTCGATTGACACAAAGCTATTGTTCATAACCAGGAGTTGAATGGTGAATAACATAGCTAAACTACAAACAAAAAGGAAGAATGAAATCCAGTTTAAAAAGTGCAGTAAGCAGCCTTAGAAGAAAACAAATACTACCATTTGCAATGACGTGGATGGAGCAAGACGGTAGTATGTTCAGAAAAATAGGGCAGGCGGATAAAGGCAAGTACCAAGTGATTTCACTCATGTGAGGAGTATAACAACAAAGAAAAACTGAAGTAAAAAAACAGCAGCAGACTCACAGAACCCGAGAGTTGACTAAAAGTAACCAAAGGAAAAAGGACTGGGCAGGGTGAGTCTGAAGGGAGGGATAAGTGTGGGGAGAAAGAATGGGGGCATTAAGTTTAGCATTTATAATGCGCGGGGTCGGGTGTGCATGGGGAGCACTGTACAACACAGAGAAGACTAGTAGAGATCATATAGCATCTTACTACTCACTGATGGTCAGTGACTGTAACGGGGACTTTTGGGGGGGACATGGTGAAGGGGTCTACAGCATCCAACTACGCTGATCGACAGTGACTGAAGAGGTTTTTCGGGGGGACTTGGTGAAGGGGGGAGCATAGTAAACATAATGTTCTTCACGTGATTGTAGATTAATGATAAAAAATATTCTTTAAGTGCAATAAGTGCACAGCTCTGAATCATCAGAATAAAAGGTCAGGCACTGAGTGCTGCAAACAAAAGACACAGGGATAAAAGAAGGGATGAAAACTCAAGACACCTACGTGCTTACTTACAGGAGACTCACTTGAGATCCAAGGACACAGACAAACTACAAGCCGAAGGTGTGTGGACAAGTACCCTACACGAGTGAAACGGAAATTCAAACAATCAAGCAAATGGATTCTGTTTGAGTCCCCAGAGACAGTCAGCAGAAAATAGCCCTATCTGGCCACCGTGAATTCTTTTTGTTTGGTTTCAACAGTTCCCAGCCATAGATTTAGTGGTGCAGCAACATACTTCTCATATTCTCTCAGCTCAACAACTGAGTTGCTGTTATAATAAGCATCTGGGCCTTTGAAATCAGTGGATTTTATGATGTTCACGAATGTGAAAATCTAATAACCACCTAAAGAGGGAAGTTTGGACACTCAAATAAACACGTCACTCCACAATACACTGTTAGCTCCCAACTGCTCCTGTCTAGAAATTGGTGTTCCTTTTTATTTGACCCTCCGTCCTATCGGCGGTGATCACGCTGATGTCCTTCAAACATGGTGGTGAGCGAAGCAACAAGTTTACTTTTCTGTCGACAACAGGCCCAGAGAAATGATACTTGAGATCTTCAGGGAGCACTTAGTCAATGAATGTGGCTAAATACAGACAGCAAGTTAGAAGGAGATGAAAGAGGACAGAGGATAGAGACACGGGTTCAAGTCCCAGCAAAACCATTTCCTGGTTTTGTAGGTACAGGCGGCCGACTCGAACTGCAAGTGTCTCGGTGAACCCAGTGATCCCTCTGCAGCCTAGATACTTTGCAGGATTTTTGGGAGCATAGTGTAGGAAAGTGCTATAGGGTATATGGTTAACTGTTCTGTACACATGGACAGATGGACAGACAAAAAGATGATTGAGTGAGTGATTGATAAATAGATAAACAGACAGATAGATAGATATAGGTACATATCGATTAACACAAATCTACTGCTCATAACAAGGAGAGCAATGGTGAAAGCACATAGCAAAACTACAAACAAAAAAGAAGAATGAAATCCAGTTTAAAAAGTGCAGTTAGCACCCATAAGAAGAAAACAAATCCTATCATTTGCAATAACGTGGATGGAGCCAGAGGGTATTACGCTCAGTCAAATAGACCAGGCGTAGAAATACATGTACCAAATGATTTTACTCATGTGTGGAGTATGATAACAAAGAAAAACTGAAGGAAAAGATAGCAGCAGACTCACAGAACCACAGAGTGGACTAACAGCTACCAAAGAGAAAGGGACTGGGTAGAGTTTGTGGGAAGGGAGTAATAAGTGCGGGGAAAAAGAATGGGGGCATTAGGATTAGCATGTATAACGTGTAGCGTGGGGTGTCATGGGTAGGGCTGTACAACACAGAGAAGACATGTAGTGATTCTACAGCATCTTAGTACATGCTGACGGAGAGCGGCTGTAACTGGGATTTGGGGTGACTTGGTGAAGAGGGTAGACAGAATAACATAATTTTCTGCATGTGATTGTATATTAATGAGAACGAAAAGAATTTCAAAGTGCAGTAAGAGTACAGCTATCAAATATCAGAATAAAAGTACAGCCTTTGAGTGCTCCAATCAAAAGACACAGGGTAAGAAGAACTGATGAAAACTCAAGACCACCTACGTGCTCCCTTACTGGAGACTCACTTGAGATCCAAGGACACAGACAAACTACAAGCTGAAGGGGCGGGGACAGGTACCCTACACAAGTGAAACTGAGAAACAAAGAAAGAAATGGATTCTGTTTTGGACCCCAGAGAGAGTCAGTAGAAAATAGCCCTATCTAGCCACCGTGAATTCTTTTTGTTTGGTTTCAGCAGTGCTCAGGCATAGATTTAGTGGTGCAGCAACTTCCTTCTCATTTCCTCTCAAATCATCAAATGAATTGCTGTAATAATATGCGTCTGGGCATTTATAATCATTGCTTTTTATCATGTTCACGAATGTAAAGAAGTAATAACCACCTAAAGAGGGAAGTTTGGACACTCAAATAAACACTTCACTTCACAACACACTCTTTGTTCCCAACTGCTCCTGTCCAGAAATAGGTGTTAATTCATATTTGTCCCTCAACCTATCAGCAGTGATCACGCCAATGTCCCTCAAACATGGTGGTGTGCAAAGGGCCAAGTACACTTTTCTGTCGACAACAGGCCCAGACGAAGGATACTTGTGGTCTTCAGGGATCACTTACTCACTGATTGTGGCTAAATAAAGTCACAAGCGAGCAGGAAGTATAAGAGGACAGAGGACAAAGATACGGGTTCAAGTCCTTTCACCTCCATTTACTGGTTTTGTTAGCACAGTCTGCTGACTCTACCTGAAAGCGTATCGGTGAACACAGTGCTCTCCTTATGGCTTATTTACCTTGCAAGATTTCTGGAAGCATAATGTAGGGAAGAGACATAGGCTATGTTGTTAACTGTTCTGTACATAAGGATAGATGGGAAGACAAAAAGATGATTGTTTCATAGATAGATAGGTAGACAGACGACAGGTGAAAGAGAGATAGATAGGTACATAGATTAATAGATGATAGACATCACAGATAGATGATAGGAAGATAGAAAGATAGATACATAGATAGATACATAGATACATAGATACACACATACATAGATACATAGATAGACAGACAGACCTTTGGATAGATAGATACAGATACATGTCGATTGACACAAAGCTATTGTTCATAACCAGGAGTTGAATGGTGAATAACATAGCTAAACTACAAACAAAAAGGAAGAATGAAATCCAGTTTAAAAAGTGCAGTAAGCAGCCTTAGAAGAAAACAAATACTACCATTTGCAATGACGTGGATGGAGCAAGACGGTAGTATGTTCAGAAAAATAGGGCAGGCGGATAAAGGCAAGTACCAAGTGATTTCACTCATGTGAGGAGTATAACAACAAAGAAAAACTGAAGTAAAAAAACAGCAGCAGACTCACAGAACCCGAGAGTTGACTAAAAGTAACCAAAGGAAAAAGGACTGGGCAGGGTGAGTCTGAAGGGAGGGATAAGTGTGGGGAGAAAGAATGGGTGCATTAAGTTTAGCATTTATAATGCGCGGGGTCGGGTGTGCATGGGGAGCACTGTACAACACAGAGAAGACTAGTAGAGATCATATAGCATCTTACTACTCACTGATGGTCAGTGACTGTAACGGGGACTTTTGGGGGGGACATGGTGAAGGGGTCTACAGCATCCAACTACGCTGATCGACAGTGACTGAAGAGGTTTTTCGGGGGGACTTGGTGAAGGGGGGAGCATAGTAAACATAATGTTCTTCACGTGATTGTAGATTAATGATAAAAAATATTCTTTAAGTGCAATAAGTGCACAGCTCTGAATCATCAGAATAAAAGGTCAGGCACTGAGTGCTGCAAACAAAAGACACAGGGATAAAAGAAGGGATGAAAACTCAAGACACCTACGTGCTTACTTACAGGAGACTCACTTGAGATCCAAGGACACAGACAAACTACAAGCCGAAGGTGTGTGGACAAGTACCCTACACGAGTGAAACGGAAATTCAAACAATCAAGCAAATGGATTCTGTTTGAGTCCCCAGAGACAGTCAGCAGAAAATAGCCCTATCTGGCCACCGTGAATTCTTTTTGTTTGGTTTCAACAGTTCCCAGCCATAGATTTAGTGGTGCAGCAACATACTTCTCATATTCTCTCAGCTCAACAACTGAGTTGCTGTTATAATAAGCATCTGGGCCTTTGAAATCAGTGGATTTTATGATGTTCACGAATGTGAAAATCTAATAACCACCTAAAGAGGGAAGTTTGGACACTCAAATAAACACGTCACTCCACAATACACTGTTAGCTCCCAACTGCTCCTGTCTAGAAATTGGTGTTCCTTTTTATTTGACCCTCCGTCCTATCGGCGGTGATCACGCTGATGTCCTTCAAACATGGTGGTGAGCGAAGCAACAAGTTTACTTTTCTGTCGACAACAGGCCCAGAGAAATGATACTTGAGATCTTCAGGGAGCACTTAGTCAATGAATGTGGCTAAATACAGACAGCAAGTTAGAAGGAGATGAAAGAGGACAGAGGATAGAGACACGGGTTCAAGTCCCAGCAAAACCATTTCCTGGTTTTGTAGGTACAGGCGGCCGACTCGAACTGCAAGTGTCTCGGTGAACCCAGTGATCCCTCTGCAGCCTAGATACTTTGCAGGATTTTTGGGAGCATAGTGTAGGAAAGTGCTATAGGGTATATGGTTAACTGTTCTGTACACATGGACAGATGGACAGACAAAAAGATGATTGAGTGAGTGATTGATAAATAGATAAACAGACAGATAGATAGATATAGGTACATATCGATTAACACAAATCTACTGCTCATAACAAGGAGAGCAATGGTGAAAGCACATAGCAAAACTACAAACAAAAAAGAAGAATGAAATCCAGTTTAAAAAGTGCAGTTAGCACCCATAAGAAGAAAACAAATCCTATCATTTGCAATAACGTGGATGGAGCCAGAGGGTATTACGCTCAGTCAAATAGACCAGGCGTAGAAATACATGTACCAAATGATTTTACTCATGTGTGGAGTATGATAACAAAGAAAAACTGAAGGAAAAGATAGCAGCAGACTCACAGAACCACAGAGTGGACTAACAGCTACCAAAGAGAAAGGGACTGGGTAGAGTTTGTGGGAAGGGAGTAATAAGTGCGGGGAAAAAGAATGGGGGCATTAGGATTAGCATGTATAACGTGTAGCGTGGGGTGTCATGGGTAGGGCTGTACAACACAGAGAAGACATGTAGTGATTCTACAGCATCTTAGTACATGCTGACGGAGAGCGGCTGTAACTGGGATTTGGGGTGACTTGGTGAAGAGGGTAGACAGAATAACATAATTTTCTGCATGTGATTGTATATTAATGAGAACGAAAAGAATTTCAAAGTGCAGTAAGAGCACAGCTCTCAAATATCAGAATAAAAGTACAGCCTTTGAGTGCTCCAATCAAAAGACACAGGGCAAGAAGAACTGATGAAAACTCAAGACCACCTACGTGCTCCCTTACTGGAGACTCACTTGAGATCCAAGGACACAGACAAACTACAAGCTGAAGGGGCGGGGACAGGTACCCTACACAAGTGAAACTGAGAAACAAAGAAAGAAATGGATTCTGTTTTGGACCCCAGAGAGAGTCAGTAGAAAATAGCCCTATCTAGCCACCGTGAATTCTTTTTGTTTGGTTTCAGCAGTGCTCAGGCATAGATTTAGTGGTGCAGCAACTTCCTTCTCATTTCCTCTCAAATCATCAAATGAATTGCTGTAATAATATGCGTCTGGGCATTTATAATCATTGCTTTTTATCATGTTCACGAATGTAAAGAAGTAATAACCACCTAAAGAGGGAAGTTTGGACACTCAAATAAACACTTCACTTCACAACACACTCTTTGTTCCCAACTGCTCCTGTCCAGAAATAGGTGTTAATTCATATTTGTCCCTCAACCTATCAGCAGTGATCACGCCAATGTCCCTCAAACATGGTGGTGTGCAAAGGGCCAAGTACACTTTTCTGTCGACAACAGGCCCAGACGAAGGATACTTGTGGTCTTCAGGGATCACTTACTCACTGATTGTGGCTAAATAAAGTCACAAGCGAGCAGGAAGTATAAGAGGACAGAGGACAAAGATACGGGTTCAAGTCCTTTCACCTCCATTTACTGGTTTTGTTAGCACAGTCTGCTGACTCTACCTGAAAGCGTATCGGTGAACACAGTGCTCTCCTTATGGCTTATTTACCTTGCAAGATTTCTGGAAGCATAATGTAGGGAAGAGACATAGGCTATGTTGTTAACTGTTCTGTACATAAGGATAGATGGGAAGACAAAAAGATGATTGTTTCATAGATAGATAGGTAGACAGACGACAGGTGAAAGAGAGATAGATAGGTACATAGATTAATAGATGATAGACATCACAGATAGATGATAGGAAGATAGAAAGATAGATACATAGATAGATACATAGATACATAGATACACACATACATAGATACATAGATAGACAGACAGACCTTTGGATAGATAGATACAGATACATGTCGATTGACACAAAGCTATTGTTCATAACCAGGAGTTGAATGGTGAATAACATAGCTAAACTACAAACAAAAAGGAAGAATGAAATCCAGTTTAAAAAGTGCAGTAAGCAGCCTTAGAAGAAAACAAATACTACCATTTGCAATGACGTGGATGGAGCAAGACGGTAGTATGTTCAGAAAAATAGGGCAGGCGGATAAAGGCAAGTACCAAGTGATTTCACTCATGTGAGGAGTATAACAACAAAGAAAAACTGAAGTAAAAAAACAGCAGCAGACTCACAGAACCCTAGAGTTGACTAAAAGTAACCAAAGGAAAAAGGACTGGGCAGGGTGAGTCTGAAGGGAGGGATAAGTGTGGGGAGAAAGAATGGGGGCATTAAGTTTAGCATTTATAATGCGCGGGGTCGGGTGTGCATGGGGAGCACTGTACAACACAGAGAAGACTAGTAGAGATCATATAGCATCTTACTACTCACTGATGGTCAGTGACTGTAACGGGGACTTTTGGGGGGGACATGGTGAAGGGGTCTACAGCATCCAACTACGCTGATCGACAGTGACTGAAGAGGTTTTTCGGGGGGACTTGGTGAAGGGGGGAGCATAGTAAACATAATGTTCTTCACGTGATTGTAGATTAATGATAAAAAATATTCTTTAAGTGCAATAAGTGCACAGCTCTGAATCATCAGAATAAAAGGTCAGGCACTGAGTGCTGCAAACAAAAGACACAGGGATAAAAGAAGGGATGAAAACTCAAGACACCTACGTGCTTACTTACAGGAGACTCACTTGAGATCCAAGGACACAGACAAACTACAAGCCGAAGGTGTGTGGACAAGTACCCTACACGAGTGAAACGGAAATTCAAACAATCAAGCAAATGGATTCTGTTTGAGTCCCCAGAGACAGTCAGCAGAAAATAGACCTATCTGGCCACCGTGAATTCTTTTTGTTTGGTTTCAACAGTTCCCAGCCATAGATTTAGTGGTGCAGCAACATACTTCTCATATTCTCTCAGCTCAACAACTGAGTTGCTGTTATAATAAGCATCTGGGCCTTTGAAATCAGTGGATTTTATGATGTTCACGAATGTGAAAATCTAATAACCACCTAAAGAGGGAAGTTTGGACACTCAAATAAACACGTCACTCCACAATACACTGTTAGCTCCCAACTGCTCCTGTCTAGAAATTGGTGTTCCTTTTTATTTGACCCTCCGTCCTATCGGCGGTGATCACGCTGATGTCCTTCAAACATGGTGGTGAGCGAAGCAACAAGTTTACTTTTCTGTCGACAACAGGCCCAGAGAAATGATACTTGAGATCTTCAGGGAGCACTTAGTCAATGAATGTGGCTAAATACAGACAGCAAGTTAGAAGGAGATGAAAGAGGACAGAGGATAGAGACACGGGTTCAAGTCCCAGCAAAACCATTTCCTGGTTTTGTAGGTACAGGCGGCCGACTCGAACTGCAAGTGTCTCGGTGAACCCAGTGATCCCTCTGCAGCCTAGATACTTTGCAGGATTTTTGGGAGCATAGTGTAGGAAAGTGCTATAGGGTATATGGTTAACTGTTCTGTACACATGGACAGATGGACAGACAAAAAGATGATTGAGTGAGTGATTGATAAATAGATAAACAGACAGATAGATAGATATAGGTACATATCGATTAACACAAATCTACTGCTCATAACAAGGAGAGCAATGGTGAAAGCACATAGCAAAACTACAAACAAAAAAGAAGAATGAAATCCAGTTTAAAAAGTGCAGTTAGCACCCATAAGAAGAAAACAAATCCTATCATTTGCAATAACGTGGATGGAGCCAGAGGGTATTACGCTCAGTCAAATAGACCAGGCGTAGAAATACATGTACCAAATGATTTTACTCATGTGTGGAGTATGATAACAAAGAAAAACTGAAGGAAAAGATAGCAGCAGACTCACAGAACCACAGAGTGGACTAACAGCTACCAAAGAGAAAGGGACTGGGTAGAGTTTGTGGGAAGGGAGTAATAAGTGCGGGGAAAAAGAATGGGGGCATTAGGATTAGCATGTATAACGTGTAGCGTGGGGTGTCATGGGTAGGGCTGTACAACACAGAGAAGACATGTAGTGATTCTACAGCATCTTAGTACATGCTGACGGAGAGCGGCTGTAACTGGGATTTGGGGTGACTTGGTGAAGAGGGTAGACAGAATAACATAATTTTCTGCATGTGATTGTATATTAATGAGAACAAAAAGAATTTCAAAGTGCAGTAAGAGCACAGCTCTCAAATATCAGAATAAAAGTACAGCCTTTGAGTGCTCCAATCAAAAGACACAGGGTAAGAAGAACTGATGAAAACTCAAGACCACCTACGTGCTCCCTTACTGGAGACTCACTTGAGATCCAAGGACACAGACAAACTACAAGCTGAAGGGGCGGGGACAGGTACCCTACACAAGTGAAACTGAGAAACAAAGAAAGAAATGGATTCTGTTTTGGACCCCAGAGAGAGTCAGTAGAAAATAGCCCTATCTAGCCACCGTGAATTCTTTTTGTTTGGTTTCAGCAGTGCTCAGGCATAGATTTAGTGGTGCAGCAACTTCCTTCTCATTTCCTCTCAAATCATCAAATGAATTGCTGTAATAATATGCGTCTGGGCATTTATAATCATTGCTTTTTATCATGTTCACGAATGTAAAGAAGTAATAACCACCTAAAGAGGGAAGTTTGGACACTCAAATAAACACTTCACTTCACAACACACTCTTTGTTCCCAACTGCTCCTGTCCAGAAATAGGTGTTAATTCATATTTGTCCCTCAACCTATCAGCAGTGATCACGCCAATGTCCCTCAAACATGGTGGTGTGCAAAGGGCCAAGTACACTTTTCTGTCGACAACAGGCCCAGACGAAGGATACTTGTGGTCTTCAGGGATCACTTACTCACTGATTGTGGCTAAATAAAGTCACAAGCGAGCAGGAAGTATAAGAGGACAGAGGACAAAGATACGGGTTCAAGTCCTTTCACCTCCATTTACTGGTTTTGTTAGCACAGTCTGCTGACTCTACCTGAAAGCGTATCGGTGAACACAGTGCTCTCCTTATGGCTTATTTACCTTGCAAGATTTCTGGAAGCATAATGTAGGGAAGAGACATAGGCTATGTTGTTAACTGTTCTGTACATAAGGATAGATGGGAAGACAAAAAGATGATTGTTTCATAGATAGATAGGTAGACAGACGACAGGTGAAAGAGAGATAGATAGGTACATAGATTAATAGATGATAGACATCACAGATAGATGATAGGAAGATAGAAAGATAGATACATAGATAGATACATAGATACATAGATACACACATACATAGATACATAGATAGACAGACAGACCTTTGGATAGATAGATACAGATACATGTCGATTGACACAAAGCTATTGTTCATAACCAGGAGTTGAATGGTGAATAACATAGCTAAACTACAAACAAAAAGGAAGAATGAAATCCAGTTTAAAAAGTGCAGTAAGCAGCCTTAGAAGAAAACAAATACTACCATTTGCAATGACGTGGATGGAGCAAGACGGTAGTATGTTCAGAAAAATAGGGCAGGCGGATAAAGGCAAGTACCAAGTGATTTCACTCATGTGAGGAGTATAACAACAAAGAAAAACTGAAGTAAAAAAACAGCAGCAGACTCACAGAACCCGAGAGTTGACTAAAAGTAACCAAAGGAAAAAGGACTGGGCAGGGTGAGTCTGAAGGGAGGGATAAGTGTGGGGAGAAAGAATGGGGGCATTAAGTTTAGCATTTATAATGCGCGGGGTCGGGTGTGCATGGGGAGCACTGTACAACACAGAGAAGAATAGTAGAGATCATATAGCATCTTACTACTCACTGATGGTCAGTGACTGTAACGGGGACTTTTGGGGGGGACATGGTGAAGGGGTCTACAGCATCCAACTACGCTGATCGACAGTGACTGAAGAGGTTTTTCGGGGGGACTTGGTGAAGGGGGGAGCATAGTAAACATAATGTTCTTCACGTGATTGTAGATTAATGATAAAAAATATTCTTTAAGTGCAATAAGTGCACAGCTCTGAATCATCAGAATAAAAGGTCAGGCACTGAGTGCTGCAAACAAAAGACACAGGGATAAAAGAAGGGATGAAAACTCAAGACACCTACGTGCTTACTTACAGGAGACTCACTTGAGATCCAAGGACACAGACAAACTACAAGCCGAAGGTGTGTGGACAAGTACCCTACACGAGTGAAACGGAAATTCAAACAATCAAGCAAATGGATTCTGTTTGAGTCCTCAGAGACAGTCAGCAGAAAATAGACCTATCTGGCCACCGTGAATTCTTTTTGTTTGGTTTCAACAGTTCCCAGCCATAGATTTAGTGGTGCAGCAACATACTTCTCATATTCTCTCAGCTCAACAACTGAGTTGCTGTTATAATAAGCATCTGGGCCTTTGAAATCAGTGGATTTTATGATGTTCACGAATGTGAAAATCTAATAACCACCTAAAGAGGGAAGTTTGGACACTCAAATAAACACGTCACTCCACAATACACTGTTAGCTCCCAACTGCTCCTGTCTAGAAATTGGTGTTCCTTTTTATTTGACCCTCCGTCCTATCGGCGGTGATCACGCTGATGTCCTTCAAACATGGTGGTGAGCGAAGCAACAAGTTTACTTTTCTGTCGACAACAGGCCCAGAGAAATGATACTTGAGATCTTCAGGGAGCACTTAGTCAATGAATGTGGCTAAATACAGACAGCAAGTTAGAAGGAGATGAAAGAGGACAGAGGATAGAGACACGGGTTCAAGTCCCAGCAAAACCATTTCCTGGTTTTGTAGGTACAGGCGGCCGACTCGAACTGCAAGTGTCTCGGTGAACCCAGTGATCCCTCTGCAGCCTAGATACTTTGCAGGATTTTTGGGAGCATAGTGTAGGAAAGTGCTATAGGGTATATGGTTAACTGTTCTGTACACATGGACAGATGGACAGACAAAAAGATGATTGAGTGAGTGATTGATAAATAGATAAACAGACAGATAGATAGATATAGGTACATATCGATTAACACAAATCTACTGCTCATAACAAGGAGAGCAATGGTGAAAGCACATAGCAAAACTACAAACAAAAAAGAAGAATGAAATCCAGTTTAAAAAGTGCAGTTAGCACCCATAAGAAGAAAACAAATCCTATCATTTGCAATAACGTGGATGGAGCCAGAGGGTATTACGCTCAGTCAAATAGACCAGGCGTAGAAATACATGTACCAAATGATTTTACTCATGTGTGGAGTATGATAACAAAGAAAAACTGAAGGAAAAGATAGCAGCAGACTCACAGAACCACAGAGTGGACTAACAGCTACCAAAGAGAAAGGGACTGGGTAGAGTTTGTGGGAAGGGAGTAATAAGTGCGGGGAAAAAGAATGGGGGCATTAGGATTAGCATGTATAACGTGTAGCGTGGGGTGTCATGGGTAGGGCTGTACAACACAGAGAAGACATGTAGTGATTCTACAGCATCTTAGTACATGCTGACGGAGAGCGGCTGTAACTGGGATTTGGGGTGACTTGGTGAAGAGGGTAGACAGAATAACATAATTTTCTGCATGTGATTGTATATTAATGAGAACGAAAAGAATTTCAAAGTGCAGTAAGAGCACAGCTCTCAAATATCAGAATAAAAGTACAGCCTTTGAGTGCTCCAATCAAAAGACACAGGGTAAGAAGAACTGATGAAAACTCAAGACCACCTACGTGCTCCCTTACTGGAGACTCACTTGAGATCCAAGGACACAGACAAACTACAAGCTGAAGGGGCGGGGACAGGTACCCTACACAAGTGAAACTGAGAAACAAAGAAAGAAATGGATTCTGTTTTGGACCCCAGAGAGAGTCAGTAGAAAATAGCCCTATCTAGCCACCGTGAATTCTTTTTGTTTGGTTTCAGCAGTGCTCAGGCATAGATTTAGTGGTGCAGCAACTTCCTTCTCATTTCCTCTCAAATCATCAAATGAATTGCTGTAATAATATGCGTCTGGGCATTTATAATCATTGCTTTTTATCATGTTCACGAATGTAAAGAAGTAATAACCACCTAAAGAGGGAAGTTTGGACACTCAAATAAACACTTCACTTCACAACACACTCTTTGTTCCCAACTGCTCCTGTCCAGAAATAGGTGTTAATTCATATTTGTCCCTCAACCTATCAGCAGTGATCACGCCAATGTCCCTCAAACATGGTGGTGTGCAAAGGGCCAAGTACACTTTTCTGTCGACAACAGGCCCAGACGAAGGATACTTGTGGTCTTCAGGGATCACTTACTCACTGATTGTGGCTAAATAAAGTCACAAGCGAGCAGGAAGTATAAGAGGACAGAGGACAAAGATACGGGTTCAAGTCCTTTCACCTCCATTTACTGGTTTTGTTAGCACAGTCTGCTGACTCTACCTGAAAGCGTATCGGTGAACACAGTGCTCTCCTTATGGCTTATTTACCTTGCAAGATTTCTGGAAGCATAATGTAGGGAAGAGACATAGGCTATGTTGTTAACTGTTCTGTACATAAGGATAGATGGGAAGACAAAAAGATGATTGTTTCATAGATAGATAGGTAGACAGACGACAGGTGAAAGAGAGATAGATAGGTACATAGATTAATAGATGATAGACATCACAGATAGATGATAGGAAGATAGAAAGATAGATACATAGATAGATACATAGATACATAGATACACACATACATAGATACATAGATAGACAGACAGACCTTTGGATAGATAGATACAGATACATGTCGATTGACACAAAGCTATTGTTCATAACCAGGAGTTGAATGGTGAATAACATAGCTAAACTACAAACAAAAAGGAAGAATGAAATCCAGTTTAAAAAGTGCAGTAAGCAGCCTTAGAAGAAAACAAATACTACCATTTGCAATGACGTGGATGGAGCAAGACGGTAGTATGTTCAGAAAAATAGGGCAGGCGGATAAAGGCAAGTACCAAGTGATTTCACTCATGTGAGGAGTATAACAACAAAGAAAAACTGAAGTAAAAAAACAGCAGCAGACTCACAGAACCCTAGAGTTGACTAAAAGTAACCAAAGGAAAAAGGACTGGGCAGGGTGAGTCTGAAGGGAGGGATAAGTGTGGGGAGAAAGAATGGGGGCATTAAGTTTAGCATTTATAATGCGCGGGGTCGGGTGTGCATGGGGAGCACTGTACAACACAGAGAAGACTAGTAGAGATCATATAGCATCTTACTACTCACTGATGGTCAGTGACTGTAACGGGGACTTTTGGGGGGGACATGGTGAAGGGGTCTACAGCATCCAACTACGCTGATCGACAGTGACTGAAGAGGTTTTTCGGGGGGACTTGGTGAAGGGGGGAGCATAGTAAACATAATGTTCTTCACGTGATTGTAGATTAATGATAAAAAATATTCTTTAAGTGCAATAAGTGCACAGCTCTGAATCATCAGAATAAAAGGTCAGGCACTGAGTGCTGCAAACAAAAGACACAGGGATAAAAGAAGGGATGAAAACTCAAGACACCTACGTGCTTACTTACAGGAGACTCACTTGAGATCCAAGGACACAGACAAACTACAAGCCGAAGGTGTGTGGACAAGTACCCTACACGAGTGAAACGGAAATTCAAACAATCAAGCAAATGGATTCTGTTTGAGTCCCCAGAGACAGTCAGCAGAAAATAGACCTATCTGGCCACCGTGAATTCTTTTTGTTTGGTTTCAACAGTTCCCAGCCATAGATTTAGTGGTGCAGCAACATACTTCTCATATTCTCTCAGCTCAACAACTGAGTTGCTGTTATAATAAGCATCTGGGCCTTTGAAATCAGTGGATTTTATGATGTTCACGAATGTGAAAATCTAATAACCACCTAAAGAGGGAAGTTTGGACACTCAAATAAACACGTCACTCCACAATACACTGTTAGCTCCCAACTGCTCCTGTCTAGAAATTGGTGTTCCTTTTTATTTGACCCTCCGTCCTATCGGCGGTGATCACGCTGATGTCCTTCAAACATGGTGGTGAGCGAAGCAACAAGTTTACTTTTCTGTCGACAACAGGCCCAGAGAAATGATACTTGAGATCTTCAGGGAGCACTTAGTCAATGAATGTGGCTAAATACAGACAGCAAGTTAGAAGGAGATGAAAGAGGACAGAGGATAGAGACACGGGTTCAAGTCCCAGCAAAACCATTTCCTGGTTTTGTAGGTACAGGCGGCCGACTCGAACTGCAAGTGTCTCGGTGAACCCAGTGATCCCTCTGCAGCCTAGATACTTTGCAGGATTTTTGGGAGCATAGTGTAGGAAAGTGCTATAGGGTATATGGTTAACTGTTCTGTACACATGGACAGATGGACAGACAAAAAGATGATTGAGTGAGTGATTGATAAATAGATAAACAGACAGATAGATAGATATAGGTACATATCGATTAACACAAATCTACTGCTCATAACAAGGAGAGCAATGGTGAAAGCACATAGCAAAACTACAAACAAAAAAGAAGAATGAAATCCAGTTTAAAAAGTGCAGTTAGCACCCATAAGAAGAAAACAAATCCTATCATTTGCAATAACGTGGATGGAGCCAGAGGGTATTACGCTCAGTCAAATAGACCAGGCGTAGAAATACATGTACCAAATGATTTTACTCATGTGTGGAGTATGATAACAAAGAAAAACTGAAGGAAAAGATAGCAGCAGACTCACAGAACCACAGAGTGGACTAACAGCTACCAAAGAGAAAGGGACTGGGTAGAGTTTGTGGGAAGGGAGTAATAAGTGCGGGGAAAAAGAATGGGGGCATTAGGATTAGCATGTATAACGTGTAGCGTGGGGTGTCATGGGTAGGGCTGTACAACACAGAGAAGACATGTAGTGATTCTACAGCATCTTAGTACATGCTGACGGAGAGCGGCTGTAACTGGGATTTGGGGTGACTTGGTGAAGAGGGTAGACAGAATAACATAATTTTCTGCATGTGATTGTATATTAATGAGAACAAAAAGAATTTCAAAGTGCAGTAAGAGCACAGCTCTCAAATATCAGAATAAAAGTACAGCCTTTGAGTGCTCCAATCAAAAGACACAGGGTAAGAAGAACTGATGAAAACTCAAGACCACCTACGTGCTCCCTTACTGGAGACTCACTTGAGATCCAAGGACACAGACAAACTACAAGCTGAAGGGGCGGAGACAGGTACCCTACACAAGTGAAACTGAGAAACAAAGAAAGAAATGGATTCTGTTTTGGACCCCAGAGAGAGTCAGTAGAAAATAGCCCTATCTAGCCACCGTGAATTCTTTTTGTTTGGTTTCAGCAGTGCTCAGGCATAGATTTAGTGGTGCAGCAACTTCCTTCTCATTTCCTCTCAAATCATCAAATGAATTGCTGTAATAATATGCGTCTGGGCATTTATAATCATTGCTTTTTATCATGTTCACGAATGTAAAGAAGTAATAACCACCTAAAGAGGGAAGTTTGGACACTCAAATAAACACTTCACTTCACAACACACTCTTTGTTCCCAACTGCTCCTGTCCAGAAATAGGTGTTAATTCATATTTGTCCCTCAACCTATCAGCAGTGATCACGCCAATGTCCCTCAAACATGGTGGTGTGCAAAGGGCCAAGTACACTTTTCTGTCGACAACAGGCCCAGACGAAGGATACTTGTGGTCTTCAGGGATCACTTACTCACTGATTGTGGCTAAATAAAGTCACAAGCGAGCAGGAAGTATAAGAGGACAGAGGACAAAGATACGGGTTCAAGTCCTTTCACCTCCATTTACTGGTTTTGTTAGCACAGTCTGCTGACTCTACCTGAAAGCGTATCGGTGAACACAGTGCTCTCCTTATGGCTTATTTACCTTGCAAGATTTCTGGAAGCATAATGTAGGGAAGAGACATAGGCTATGTTGTTAACTGTTCTGTACATAAGGATAGATGGGAAGACAAAAAGATGATTGTTTCATAGATAGATAGGTAGACAGACGACAGGTGAAAGAGAGATAGATAGGTACATAGATTAATAGATGATAGACATCACAGATAGATGATAGGAAGATAGAAAGATAGATACATAGATAGATACATAGATACATAGATACACACATACATAGATACATAGATAGACAGACAGACCTTTGGATAGATAGATACAGATACATGTCGATTGACACAAAGCTATTGTTCATAACCAGGAGTTGAATGGTGAATAACATAGCTAAACTACAAACAAAAAGGAAGAATGAAATCCAGTTTAAAAAGTGCAGTAAGCAGCCTTAGAAGAAAACAAATACTACCATTTGCAATGACGTGGATGGAGCAAGACGGTAGTATGTTCAGAAAAATAGGGCAGGCGGATAAAGGCAAGTACCAAGTGATTTCACTCATGTGAGGAGTATAACAACAAAGAAAAACTGAAGTAAAAAAACAGCAGCAGACTCACAGAACCCGAGAGTTGACTAAAAGTAACCAAAGGAAAAAGGACTGGGCAGGGTGAGTCTGAAGGGAGGGATAAGTGTGGGGAGAAAGAATGGGGGCATTAAGTTTAGCATTTATAATGCGCGGGGTCGGGTGTGCATGGGGAGCACTGTACAACACAGAGAAGAATAGTAGAGATCATATAGCATCTTACTGCTCACTGATGGTCAGTGACTGTAACGGGGACTTTTGGGGGGGACATGGTGAAGGGGTCTACAGCATCCAACTACGCTGATCGACAGTGACTGAAGAGGTTTTTCGGGGGGACTTGGTGAAGGGGGGAGCATAGTAAACATAATGTTCTTCACGTGATTGTAGATTAATGATAAAAAATATTCTTTAAGTGCAATAAGTGCACAGCTCTGAATCATCAGAATAAAAGGTCAGGCACTGAGTGCTGCAAACAAAAGACACAGGGATAAAAGAAGGGATGAAAACTCAAGACACCTACGTGCTTACTTACAGGAGACTCACTTGAGATCCAAGGACACAGACAAACTACAAGCCGAAGGTGTGTGGACAAGTACCCTACACGAGTGAAACGGAAATTCAAACAATCAAGCAAATGGATTCTGTTTGAGTCCTCAGAGACAGTCAGCAGAAAATAGACCTATCTGGCCACCGTGAATTCTTTTTGTTTGGTTTCAACAGTTCCCAGCCATAGATTTAGTGGTGCAGCAACATACTTCTCATATTCTCTCAGCTCAACAACTGAGTTGCTGTTATAATAAGCATCTGGGCCTTTGAAATCAGTGGATTTTATGATGTTCACGAATGTGAAAATCTAATAACCACCTAAAGAGGGAAGTTTGGACACTCAAATAAACACGTCACTCCACAATACACTGTTAGCTCCCAACTGCTCCTGTCTAGAAATTGGTGTTCCTTTTTATTTGACCCTCCGTCCTATCGGCGGTGATCACGCTGATGTCCTTCAAACATGGTGGTGAGCGAAGCAACAAGTTTACTTTTCTGTCGACAACAGGCCCAGAGAAATGATACTTGAGATCTTCAGGGAGCACTTAGTCAATGAATGTGGCTAAATACAGACAGCAAGTTAGAAGGAGATGAAAGAGGACAGAGGATAGAGACACGGGTTCAAGTCCCAGCAAAACCATTTCCTGGTTTTGTAGGTACAGGCGGCCGACTCGAACTGCAAGTGTCTCGGTGAACCCAGTGATCCCTCTGCAGCCTAGATACTTTGCAGGATTTTTGGGAGCATAGTGTAGGAAAGTGCTATAGGGTATATGGTTAACTGTTCTGTACACATGGACAGATGGACAGACAAAAAGATGATTGAGTGAGTGATTGATAAATAGATAAACAGACAGATAGATAGATATAGGTACATATCGATTAACACAAATCTACTGCTCATAACAAGGAGAGCAATGGTGAAAGCACATAGCAAAACTACAAACAAAAAAGAAGAATGAAATCCAGTTTAAAAAGTGCAGTTAGCACCCATAAGAAGAAAACAAATCCTATCATTTGCAATAACGTGGATGGAGCCAGAGGGTATTACGCTCAGTCAAATAGACCAGGCGTAGAAATACATGTACCAAATGATTTTACTCATGTGTGGAGTATGATAACAAAGAAAAACTGAAGGAAAAGATAGCAGCAGACTCACAGAACCACAGAGTGGACTAACAGCTACCAAAGAGAAAGGGACTGGGTAGAGTTTGTGGGAAGGGAGTAATAAGTGCGGGGAAAAAGAATGGGGGCATTAGGATTAGCATGTATAACGTGTAGCGTGGGGTGTCATGGGTAGGGCTGTACAACACAGAGAAGACATGTAGTGATTCTACAGCATCTTAGTACATGCTGACGGAGAGCGGCTGTAACTGGGATTTGGGGTGACTTGGTGAAGAGGGTAGACAGAATAACATAATTTTCTGCATGTGATTGTATATTAATGAGAACGAAAAGAATTTCAAAGTGCAGTAAGAGCACAGCTCTCAAATATCAGAATAAAAGTACAGCCTTTGAGTGCTCCAATCAAAAGACACAGGGTAAGAAGAACTGATGAAAACTCAAGACCACCTACGTGCTCCCTTACTGGAGACTCACTTGAGATCCAAGGACACAGACAAACTACAAGCTGAAGGGGCGGGGACAGGTACCCTACACAAGTGAAACTGAGAAACAAAGAAAGAAATGGATTCTGTTTTGGACCCCAGAGAGAGTCAGTAGAAAATAGCCCTATCTAGCCACCGTGAATTCTTTTTGTTTGGTTTCAGCAGTGCTCAGGCATAGATTTAGTGGTGCAGCAACTTCCTTCTCATTTCCTCTCAAATCATCAAATGAATTGCTGTAATAATATGCGTCTGGGCATTTATAATCATTGCTTTTTATCATGTTCACGAATGTAAAGAAGTAATAACCACCTAAAGAGGGAAGTTTGGACACTCAAATAAACACTTCACTTCACAACACACTCTTTGTTCCCAACTGCTCCTGTCCAGAAATAGGTGTTAATTCATATTTGTCCCTCAACCTATCAGCAGTGATCACGCCAATGTCCCTCAAACATGGTGGTGTGCAAAGGGCCAAGTACACTTTTCTGTCGACAACAGGCCCAGACGAAGGATACTTGTGGTCTTCAGGGATCACTTACTCACTGATTGTGGCTAAATAAAGTCACAAGCGAGCAGGAAGTATAAGAGGACAGAGGACAAAGATACGGGTTCAAGTCCTTTCACCTCCATTTACTGGTTTTGTTAGCACAGTCTGCTGACTCTACCTGAAAGCGTATCGGTGAACACAGTGCTCTCCTTATGGCTTATTTACCTTGCAAGATTTCTGGAAGCATAATGTAGGGAAGAGACATAGGCTATGTTGTTAACTGTTCTGTACATAAGGATAGATGGGAAGACAAAAAGATGATTGTTTCATAGATAGATAGGTAGACAGACGACAGGTGAAAGAGAGATAGATAGGTACATAGATTAATAGATGATAGACATCACAGATAGATGATAGGAAGATAGAAAGATAGATACATAGATAGATACATAGATACATAGATACACACATACATAGATACATAGATAGACAGACAGACCTTTAGATAGATAGATACAGATACATGTCGATTGACACAAAGCTATTGTTCATAACCAGGAGTTGAATGGTGAATAACATAGCTAAACTACAAACAAAAAGGAAGAATGAAATCCAGTTTAAAAAGTGCAGTAAGCAGCCTTAGAAGAAAACAAATACTACCATTTGCAATGACGTGGATGGAGCAAGACGGTAGTATGTTCAGAAAAATAGGGCAGGCGGATAAAGGCAAGTACCAAGTGATTTCACTCATGTGAGGAGTATAACAACAAAGAAAAACTGAAGTAAAAAAACAGCAGCAGACTCACAGAACCCGAGAGTTGACTAAAAGTAACCAAAGGAAAAAGGACTGGGCAGGGTGAGTCTGAAGGGAGGGATAAGTGTGGGGAGAAAGAATGGGGGCATTAAGTTTAGCATTTATAATGCGCGGGGTCGGGTGTGCATGGGGAGCACTGTACAACACAGAGAAGACTAGTAGAGATCATATAGCATCTTACTACTCACTGATGGTCAGTGACTGTAACGGGGACTTTTGGGGGGGACATGGTGAAGGGGTCTACAGCATCCAACTACGCTGATCGACAGTGACTGAAGAGGTTTTTCGGGGGGACTTGGTGAAGGGGGGAGCATAGTAAACATAATGTTCTTCACGTGATTGTAGATTAATGATAAAAAATATTCTTTAAGTGCAATAAGTGCACAGCTCTGAATCATCAGAATAAAAGGTCAGGCACTGAGTGCTGCAAACAAAAGACACAGGGATAAAAGAAGGGATGAAAACTCAAGACACCTACGTGCTTACTTACAGGAGACTCACTTGAGATCCAAGGACACAGACAAACTACAAGCCGAAGGTGTGTGGACAAGTACCCTACACGAGTGAAACGGAAATTCAAACAATCAAGCAAATGGATTCTGTTTGAGTCCCCAGAGACAGTCAGCAGAAAATAGACCTATCTGGCCACCGTGAATTCTTTTTGTTTGGTTTCAACAGTTCCCAGCCATAGATTTAGTGGTGCAGCAACATACTTCTCATATTCTCTCAGCTCAACAACTGAGTTGCTGTTATAATAAGCATCTGGGCCTTTGAAATCAGTGGATTTTATGATGTTCACGAATGTGAAAATCTAATAACCACCTAAAGAGGGAAGTTTGGACACTCAAATAAACACGTCACTCCACAATACACTGTTAGCTCCCAACTGCTCCTGTCTAGAAATTGGTGTTCCTTTTTATTTGACCCTCCGTCCTATCGGCGGTGATCACGCTGATGTCCTTCAAACATGGTGGTGAGCGAAGCAACAAGTTTACTTTTCTGTCGACAACAGGCCCAGAGAAATGATACTTGAGATCTTCAGGGAGCACTTAGTCAATGAATGTGGCTAAATACAGACAGCAAGTTAGAAGGAGATGAAAGAGGACAGAGGATAGAGACACGGGTTCAAGTCCCAGCAAAACCATTTCCTGGTTTTGTAGGTACAGGCGGCCGACTCGAACTGCAAGTGTCTCGGTGAACCCAGTGATCCCTCTGCAGCCTAGATACTTTGCAGGATTTTTGGGAGCATAGTGTAGGAAAGTGCTATAGGGTATATGGTTAACTGTTCTGTACACATGGACAGATGGACAGACAAAAAGATGATTGAGTGAGTGATTGATAAATAGATAAACAGACAGATAGATAGATATAGGTACATATCGATTAACACAAATCTACTGCTCATAACAAGGAGAGCAATGGTGAAAGCACATAGCAAAACTACAAACAAAAAAGAAGAATGAAATCCAGTTTAAAAAGTGCAGTTAGCACCCATAAGAAGAAAACAAATCCTATCATTTGCAATAACGTGGATGGAGCCAGAGGGTATTACGCTCAGTCAAATAGACCAGGCGTAGAAATACATGTACCAAATGATTTTACTCATGTGTGGAGTATGATAACAAAGAAAAACTGAAGGAAAAGATAGCAGCAGACTCACAGAACCACAGAGTGGACTAACAGCTACCAAAGAGAAAGGGACTGGGTAGAGTTTGTGGGAAGGGAGTAATAAGTGCGGGGAAAAAGAATGGGGGCATTAGGATTAGCATGTATAACGTGTAGCGTGGGGTGTCATGGGTAGGGCTGTACAACACAGAGAAGACATGTAGTGATTCTACAGCATCTTAGTACATGCTGACGGAGAGCGGCTGTAACTGGGATTTGGGGTGACTTGGTGAAGAGGGTAGACAGAATAACATAATTTTCTGCATGTGATTGTATATTAATGAGAACAAAAAGAATTTCAAAGTGCAGTAAGAGCACAGCTCTCAAATATCAGAATAAAAGTACAGCCTTTGAGTGCTCCAATCAAAAGACACAGGGTAAGAAGAACTGATGAAAACTCAAGACCACCTACGTGCTCCCTTACTGGAGACTCACTTGAGATCCAAGGACACAGACAAACTACAAGCTGAAGGGGCGGGGACAGGTACCCTACACAAGTGAAACTGAGAAACAAAGAAAGAAATGGATTCTGTTTTGGACCCCAGAGAGAGTCAGTAGAAAATAGCCCTATCTAGCCACCGTGAATTCTTTTTGTTTGGTTTCAGCAGTGCTCAGGCATAGATTTAGTGGTGCAGCAACTTCCTTCTCATTTCCTCTCAAATCATCAAATGAATTGCTGTAATAATATGCGTCTGGGCATTTATAATCATTGCTTTTTATCATGTTCACGAATGTAAAGAAGTAATAACCACCTAAAGAGGGAAGTTTGGACACTCAAATAAACACTTCACTTCACAACACACTCTTTGTTCCCAACTGCTCCTGTCCAGAAATAGGTGTTAATTCATATTTGTCCCTCAACCTATCAGCAGTGATCACGCCAATGTCCCTCAAACATGGTGGTGTGCAAAGGGCCAAGTACACTTTTCTGTCGACAACAGGCCCAGACGAAGGATACTTGTGGTCTTCAGGGATCACTTACTCACTGATTGTGGCTAAATAAAGTCACAAGCGAGCAGGAAGTATAAGAGGACAGAGGACAAAGATACGGGTTCAAGTCCTTTCACCTCCATTTACTGGTTTTGTTAGCACAGTCTGCTGACTCTACCTGAAAGCGTATCGGTGAACACAGTGCTCTCCTTATGGCTTATTTACCTTGCAAGATTTCTGGAAGCATAATGTAGGGAAGAGACATAGGCTATGTTGTTAACTGTTCTGTACATAAGGATAGATGGGAAGACAAAAAGATGATTGTTTCATAGATAGATAGGTAGACAGACGACAGGTGAAAGAGAGATAGATAGGTACATAGATTAATAGATGATAGACATCACAGATAGATGATAGGAAGATAGAAAGATAGATACATAGATAGATACATAGATACATAGATACACACATACATAGATACATAGATAGACAGACAGACCTTTGGATAGATAGATACAGATACATGTCGATTGACACAAAGCTATTGTTCATAACCAGGAGTTGAATGGTGAATAACATAGCTAAACTACAAACAAAAAGGAAGAATGAAATCCAGTTTAAAAAGTGCAGTAAGCAGCCTTAGAAGAAAACAAATACTACCATTTGCAATGACGTGGATGGAGCAAGACGGTAGTATGTTCAGAAAAATAGGGCAGGCGGATAAAGGCAAGTACCAAGTGATTTCACTCATGTGAGGAGTATAACAACAAAGAAAAACTGAAGTAAAAAAACAGCAGCAGACTCACAGAACCCGAGAGTTGACTAAAAGTAACCAAAGGAAAAAGGACTGGGCAGGGTGAGTCTGAAGGGAGGGATAAGTGTGGGGAGAAAGAATGGGGGCATTAAGTTTAGCATTTATAATGCGCGGGGTCGGGTGTGCATGGGGAGCACTGTACAACACAGAGAAGACTAGTAGAGATCATATAGCATCTTACTACTCACTGATGGTCAGTGACTGTAACGGGGACTTTTGGGGGGGACATGGTGAAGGGGTCTACAGCATCCAACTACGCTGATCGACAGTGACTGAAGAGGTTTTTCGGGGGGACTTGGTGAAGGGGGGAGCATAGTAAACATAATGTTCTTCACGTGATTGTAGATTAATGATAAAAAATATTCTTTAAGTGCAATAAGTGCACAGCTCTGAATCATCAGAATAAAAGGTCAGGCACTGAGTGCTGCAAACAAAAGACACAGGGATAAAAGAAGGGATGAAAACTCAAGACACCTACGTGCTTACTTACAGGAGACTCACTTGAGATCCAAGGACACAGACAAACTACAAGCCGAAGGTGTGTGGACAAGTACCCTACACGAGTGAAACGGAAATTCAAACAATCAAGCAAATGGATTCTGTTTGAGTCCCCAGAGACAGTCAGCAGAAAATAGACCTATCTGGCCACCGTGAATTCTTTTTGTTTGGTTTCAACAGTTCCCAGCCATAGATTTAGTGGTGCAGCAACATACTTCTCATATTCTCTCAGCTCAACAACTGAGTTGCTGTTATAATAAGCATCTGGGCCTTTGAAATCAGTGGATTTTATGATGTTCACGAATGTGAAAATCTAATAACCACCTAAAGAGGGAAGTTTGGACACTCAAATAAACACGTCACTCCACAATACACTGTTAGCTCCCAACTGCTCCTGTCTAGAAATTGGTGTTCCTTTTTATTTGACCCTCCGTCCTATCGGCGGTGATCACGCTGATGTCCTTCAAACATGGTGGTGAGCGAAGCAACAAGTTTACTTTTCTGTCGACAACAGGCCCAGAGAAATGATACTTGAGATCTTCAGGGAGCACTTAGTCAATGAATGTGGCTAAATACAGACAGCAAGTTAGAAGGAGATGAAAGAGGACAGAGGATAGAGACACGGGTTCAAGTCCCAGCAAAACCATTTCCTGGTTTTGTAGGTACAGGCGGCCGACTCGAACTGCAAGTGTCTCGGTGAACCCAGTGATCCCTCTGCAGCCTAGATACTTTGCAGGATTTTTGGGAGCATAGTGTAGGAAAGTGCTATAGGGTATATGGTTAACTGTTCTGTACACATGGACAGATGGACAGACAAAAAGATGATTGAGTGAGTGATTGATAAATAGATAAACAGACAGATAGATAGATATAGGTACATATCGATTAACACAAATCTACTGCTCATAACAAGGAGAGCAATGGTGAAAGCACATAGCAAAACTACAAACAAAAAAGAAGAATGAAATCCAGTTTAAAAAGTGCAGTTAGCACCCATAAGAAGAAAACAAATCCTATCATTTGCAATAACGTGGATGGAGCCAGAGGGTATTACGCTCAGTCAAATAGACCAGGCGTAGAAATACATGTACCAAATGATTTTACTCATGTGTGGAGTATGATAACAAAGAAAAACTGAAGGAAAAGATAGCAGCAGACTCACAGAACCACAGACTGGACTAACAGCTACCAAAGAGAAAGGGACTGGGTAGAGTTTGTGGGAAGGGAGTAATAAGTGCGGGGAAAAAGAATGGGGGCATTAGGATTAGCATGTATAACGTGTAGCGTGGGGTGTCATGGGTAGGGCTGTACAACACAGAGAAGACATGTAGTGATTCTACAGCATCTTAGTACATGCTGACGGAGAGCGGCTGTAACTGGGATTTGGGGTGACTTGGTGAAGAGGGTAGACAGAATAACATAATTTTCTGCATGTGATTGTATATTAATGAGAACGAAAAGAATTTCAAAGTGCAGTAAGAGCACAGCTCTCAAATATCAGAATAAAAGTACAGCCTTTGAGTGCTCCAATCAAAAGACACAGGGTAAGAAGAACTGATGAAAACTCAAGACCACCTACGTGCTCCCTTACTGGAGACTCACTTGAGATCCAAGGACACAGACAAACTACAAGCTGAAGGGGCGGGGACAGGTACCCTACACAAGTGAAACTGAGAAACAAAGAAAGAAATGGATTCTGTTTTGGACCCCAGAGAGAGTCAGTAGAAAATAGCCCTATCTAGCCACCGTGAATTCTTTTTGTTTGGTTTCAGCAGTGCTCAGGCATAGATTTAGTGGTGCAGCAACTTCCTTCTCATTTCCTCTCAAATCATCAAATGAATTGCTGTAATAATATGCGTCTGGGCATTTATAATCATTGCTTTTTATCATGTTCACGAATGTAAAGAAGTAATAACCACCTAAAGAGGGAAGTTTGGACACTCAAATAAACACTTCACTTCACAACACACTCTTTGTTCCCAACTGCTCCTGTCCAGAAATAGGTGTTAATTCATATTTGTCCCTCAACCTATCAGCAGTGATCACGCCAATGTCCCTCAAACATGGTGGTGTGCAAAGGGCCAAGTACACTTTTCTGTCGACAACAGGCCCAGACGAAGGATACTTGTGGTCTTCAGGGATCACTTACTCACTGATTGTGGCTAAATAAAGTCACAAGCGAGCAGGAAGTATAAGAGGACAGAGGACAAAGATACGGGTTCAAGTCCTTTCACCTCCATTTACTGGTTTTGTTAGCACAGTCTGCTGACTCTACCTGAAAGCGTATCGGTGAACACAGTGCTCTCCTTATGGCTTATTTACCTTGCAAGATTTCTGGAAGCATAATGTAGGGAAGAGACATAGGCTATGTTGTTAACTGTTCTGTACATAAGGATAGATGGGAAGACAAAAAGATGATTGTTTCATAGATAGATAGGTAGACAGACGACAGGTGAAAGAGAGATAGATAGGTACATAGATTAATAGATGATAGACATCACAGATAGATGATAGGAAGATAGAAAGATAGATACATAGATAGATACATAGATACATAGATACACACATACATAGATACATAGATAGACAGACAGACCTTTGGATAGATAGATACAGATACATGTCGATTGACACAAAGCTATTGTTCATAACCAGGAGTTGAATGGTGAATAACATAGCTAAACTACAAACAAAAAGGAAGAATGAAATCCAGTTTAAAAAGTGCAGTAAGCAGCCTTAGAAGAAAACAAATACTACCATTTGCAATGACGTGGATGGAGCAAGACGGTAGTATGTTCAGAAAAATAGGGCAGGCGGATAAAGGCAAGTACCAAGTGATTTCACTCATGTGAGGAGTATAACAACAAAGAAAAACTGAAGTAAAAAAACAGCAGCAGACTCACAGAACCCGAGAGTTGACTAAAAGTAACCAAAGGAAAAAGGACTGGGCAGGGTGAGTCTGAAGGGAGGGATAAGTGTGGGGAGAAAGAATGGGTGCATTAAGTTTAGCATTTATAATGCGCGGGGTCGGGTGTGCATGGGGAGCACTGTACAACACAGAGAAGACTAGTAGAGATCATATAGCATCTTACTACTCACTGATGGTCAGTGACTGTAACGGGGACTTTTGGGGGGGACATGGTGAAGGGGTCTACAGCATCCAACTACGCTGATCGACAGTGACTGAAGAGGTTTTTCGGGGGGACTTGGTGAAGGGGGGAGCATAGTAAACATAATGTTCTTCACGTGATTGTAGATTAATGATAAAAAATATTCTTTAAGTGCAATAAGTGCACAGCTCTGAATCATCAGAATAAAAGGTCAGGCACTGAGTGCTGCAAACAAAAGACACAGGGATAAAAGAAGGGATGAAAACTCAAGACACCTACGTGCTTACTTACAGGAGACTCACTTGAGATCCAAGGACACAGACAAACTACAAGCCGAAGGTGTGTGGACAAGTACCCTACACGAGTGAAACGGAAATTCAAACAATCAAGCAAATGGATTCTGTTTGAGTCCCCAGAGACAGTCAGCAGAAAATAGACCTATCTGGCCACCGTGAATTCTTTTTGTTTGGTTTCAACAGTTCCCAGCCATAGATTTAGTGGTGCAGCAACATACTTCTCATATTCTCTCAGCTCAACAACTGAGTTGCTGTTATAATAAGCATCTGGGCCTTTGAAATCAGTGGATTTTATGATGTTCACGAATGTGAAAATCTAATAACCACCTAAAGAGGGAAGTTTGGACACTCAAATAAACACGTCACTCCACAATACACTGTTAGCTCCCAACTGCTCCTGTCTAGAAATTGGTGTTCCTTTTTATTTGACCCTCCGTCCTATCGGCGGTGATCACGCTGATGTCCTTCAAACATGGTGGTGAGCGAAGCAACAAGTTTACTTTTCTGTCGACAACAGGCCCAGAGAAATGATACTTGAGATCTTCAGGGAGCACTTAGTCAATGAATGTGGCTAAATACAGACAGCAAGTTAGAAGGAGATGAAAGAGGACAGAGGATAGAGACACGGGTTCAAGTCCCAGCAAAACCATTTCCTGGTTTTGTAGGTACAGGCGGCCGACTCGAACTGCAAGTGTCTCGGTGAACCCAGTGATCCCTCTGCAGCCTAGATACTTTGCAGGATTTTTGGGAGCATAGTGTAGGAAAGTGCTATAGGGTATATGGTTAACTGTTCTGTACACATGGACAGATGGACAGACAAAAAGATGATTGAGTGAGTGATTGATAAATAGATAAACAGACAGATAGATAGATATAGGTACATATCGATTAACACAAATCTACTGCTCATAACAAGGAGAGCAATGGTGAAAGCACATAGCAAAACTACAAACAAAAAAGAAGAATGAAATCCAGTTTAAAAAGTGCAGTTAGCACCCATAAGAAGAAAACAAATCCTATCATTTGCAATAACGTGGATGGAGCCAGAGGGTATTACGCTCAGTCAAATAGACCAGGCGTAGAAATACATGTACCAAATGATTTTACTCATGTGTGGAGTATGATAACAAAGAAAAACTGAAGGAAAAGATAGCAGCAGACTCACAGAACCACAGAGTGGACTAACAGCTACCAAAGAGAAAGGGACTGGGTAGAGTTTGTGGGAAGGGAGTAATAAGTGCGGGGAAAAAGAATGGGGGCATTAGGATTAGCATGTATAACGTGTAGCGTGGGGTGTCATGGGTAGGGCTGTACAACACAGAGAAGACATGTAGTGATTCTACAGCATCTTAGTACATGCTGACGGAGAGCGGCTGTAACTGGGATTTGGGGTGACTTGGTGAAGAGGGTAGACAGAATAACATAATTTTCTGCATGTGATTGTATATTAATGAGAACGAAAAGAATTTCAAAGTGCAGTAAGAGCACAGCTCTCAAATATCAGAATAAAAGTACAGCCTTTGAGTGCTCCAATCAAAAGACACAGGGTAAGAAGAACTGATGAAAACTCAAGACCACCTACGTGCTCCCTTACTGGAGACTCACTTGAGATCCAAGGACACAGACAAACTACAAGCTGAAGGGGCGCGGACAGGTACCCTACACAAGTGAAACTGAGAAACACAGAAAGAAATGGATTCTGTTTTGGACCCCAGAGAGAGTCAGTAGAAAATAGCCCTATCTAGCCACCGTGAATTCTTTTTGTTTGGTTTCAGCAGTGCTCAGGCATAGATTTAGTGGTGCAGCAACTTCCTTCTCATTTCCTCTCAAATCATCAAATGAATTGCTGTAATAATATGCGTCTGGGCATTTATAATCATTGCTTTTTATCATGTTCACGAATGTAAAGAAGTAATAACCACCTAAAGAGGGAAGTTTGGACACTCAAATAAACACTTCACTTCACAACACACTCTTTGTTCCCAACTGCTCCTGTCCAGAAATAGGTGTTAATTCATATTTGTCCCTCAACCTATCAGCAGTGATCACGCCAATGTCCCTCAAACATGGTGGTGTGCAAAGGGCCAAGTACACTTTTCTGTCGACAACAGGCCCAGACGAAGGATACTTGTGGTCTTCAGGGATCACTTACTCACTGATTGTGGCTAAATAAAGTCACAAGCGAGCAGGAAGTATAAGAGGACAGAGGACAAAGATACGGGTTCAAGTCCTTTCACCTCCATTTACTGGTTTTGTTAGCACAGTCTGCTGACTCTACCTGAAAGCGTATCGGTGAACACAGTGCTCTCCTTATGGCTTATTTACCTTGCAAGATTTCTGGAAGCATAATGTAGGGAAGAGACATAGGCTATGTTGTTAACTGTTCTGTACATAAGGATAGATGGGAAGACAAAAAGATGATTGTTTCATAGATAGATAGGTAGACAGACGACAGGTGAAAGAGAGATAGATAGGTACATAGATTAATAGATGATAGACATCACAGATAGATGATAGGAAGATAGAAAGATAGATACATAGATAGATACATAGATACATAGATACACACATACATAGATACATAGATAGACAGACAGACCTTTAGATAGATAGATAGATACAGATACATGTCGATTGACACAAAGCTATTGTTCATAACCAGGAGTTGAATGGTGAATAACATAGCTAAACTACAAACAAAAAGGAAGAATGAAATCCAGTTTAAAAAGTGCAGTAAGCAGCCTTAGAAGAAAACAAATACTACCATTTGCAATGACGTGGATGGAGCAAGACGGTAGTATGTTCAGAAAAATAGGGCAGGCGGATAAAGGCAAGTACCAAGTGATTTCACTCATGTGAGGAGTATAACAACAAAGAAAAACTGAAGTAAAAAAACAGCAGCAGACTCACAGAACCCGAGAGTTGACTAAAAGTAACCAAAGGAAAAAGGACTGGGCAGGGTGAGTCTGAAGGGAGGGATAAGTGTGGGGAGAAAGAATGGGTGCATTAAGTTTAGCATTTATAAAGCGCGGGGTCGGGTGTGCATGGGGAGCACTGTACAACACAGAGAAGACTAGTAGAGATCATATAGCATCTTACTACTCACTGATGGTCAGTGACTGTAACGGGGACTTTTGGGGGGGACATGGTGAAGGGGTCTACAGCATCCAACTACGCTGATCGACAGTGACTGAAGAGGTTTTTCGGGGGGACTTGGTGAAGGGGGGAGCATAGTAAACATAATGTTCTTCACGTGATTGTAGATTAATGATAAAAAATATTCTTTAAGTGCAATAAGTGCACAGCTCTGAATCATCAGAATAAAAGGTCAGGCACTGAGTGCTGCAAACAAAAGACACAGGGATAAAAGAAGGGATGAAAACTCAAGACACCTACGTGCTTACTTACAGGAGACTCACTTGAGATCCAAGGACACAGACAAACTACAAGCCGAAGGTGTGTGGACAAGTACCCTACACGAGTGAAACGGAAATTCAAACAATCAAGCAAATGGATTCTGTTTGAGTCCCCAGAGACAGTCAGCAGAAAATAGACCTATCTGGCCACCGTGAATTCTTTTTGTTTGGTTTCAACAGTTCCCAGCCATAGATTTAGTGGTGCAGCAACATACTTCTCATATTCTCTCAGCTCAACAACTGAGTTGCTGTTATAATAAGCATCTGGGCCTTTGAAATCAGTGGATTTTATGATGTTCACGAATGTGAAAATCTAATAACCACCTAAAGAGGGAAGTTTGGACACTCAAATAAACACGTCACTCCACAATACACTGTTAGCTCCCAACTGCTCCTGTCTAGAAATTGGTGTTCCTTTTTATTTGACCCTCCGTCCTATCGGCGGTGATCACGCTGATGTCCTTCAAACATGGTGGTGAGCGAAGCAACAAGTTTACTTTTCTGTCGACAACAGGCCCAGAGAAATGATACTTGAGATCTTCAGGGAGCACTTAGTCAATGAATGTGGCTAAATACAGACAGCAAGTTAGAAGGAGATGAAAGAGGACAGAGGATAGAGACACGGGTTCAAGTCCCAGCAAAACCATTTCCTGGTTTTGTAGGTACAGGCGGCCGACTCGAACTGCAAGTGTCTCGGTGAACCCAGTGATCCCTCTGCAGCCTAGATACTTTGCAGGATTTTTGGGAGCATAGTGTAGGAAAGTGCTATAGGGTATATGGTTAACTGTTCTGTACACATGGACAGATGGACAGACAAAAAGATGATTGAGTGAGTGATTGATAAATAGATAAACAGACAGATAGATAGATATAGGTACATATCGATTAACACAAATCTACTGCTCATAACAAGGAGAGCAATGGTGAAAGCACATAGCAAAACTACAAACAAAAAAGAAGAATGAAATCCAGTTTAAAAAGTGCAGTTAGCACCCATAAGAAGAAAACAAATCCTATCATTTGCAATAACGTGGATGGAGCCAGAGGGTATTACGCTCAGTCAAATAGACCAGGCGTAGAAATACATGTACCAAATGATTTTACTCATGTGTGGAGTATGATAACAAAGAAAAACTGAAGGAAAAGATAGCAGCAGACTCACAGAACCACAGAGTGGACTAACAGCTACCAAAGAGAAAGGGACTGGGTAGAGTTTGTGGGAAGGGAGTAATAAGTGCGGGGAAAAAGAATGGGGGCATTAGGATTAGCATGTATAACGTGTAGCGTGGGGTGTCATGGGTAGGGCTGTACAACACAGAGAAGACATGTAGTGATTCTACAGCATCTTAGTACATGCTGACGGAGAGCGGCTGTAACTGGGATTTGGGGTGACTTGGTGAAGAGGGTAGACAGAATAACATAATTTTCTGCATGTGATTGTATATTAATGAGAACGAAAAGAATTTCAAAGTGCAGTAAGAGCACAGCTCTCAAATATCAGAATAAAAGTACAGCCTTTGAGTGCTCCAATCAAAAGACACAGGGTAAGAAGAACTGATGAAAACTCAAGACCACCTACGTGCTCCCTTACTGGAGACTCACTTGAGATCCAAGGACACAGACAAACTACAAGCTGAAGGGGCGGGGACAGGTACCCTACACAAGTGAAACTGAGAAACAAAGAAAGAAATGGATTCTGTTTTGGACCCCAGAGAGAGTCAGTAGAAAATAGCCCTATCTAGCCACCGTGAATTCTTTTTGTTTGGTTTCAGCAGTGCTCAGGCATAGATTTAGTGGTGCAGCAACTTCCTTCTCATTTCCTCTCAAATCATCAAATGAATTGCTGTAATAATATGCGTCTGGGCATTTATAATCATTGCTTTTTATCATGTTCACGAATGTAAAGAAGTAATAACCACCTAAAGAGGGAAGTTTGGACACTCAAATAAACACTTCACTTCACAACACACTCTTTGTTCCCAACTGCTCCTGTCCAGAAATAGGTGTTAATTCATATTTGTCCCTCAACCTATCAGCAGTGATCACGCCAATGTCCCTCAAACATGGTGGTGTGCAAAGGGCCAAGTACACTTTTCTGTCGACAACAGGCCCAGACGAAGGATACTTGTGGTCTTCAGGGATCACTTACTCACTGATTGTGGCTAAATAAAGTCACAAGCGAGCAGGAAGTATAAGAGGACAGAGGACAAAGATACGGGTTCAAGTCCTTTCACCTCCATTTACTGGTTTTGTTAGCACAGTCTGCTGACTCTACCTGAAAGCGTATCGGTGAACACAGTGCTCTCCTTATGGCTTATTTACCTTGCAAGATTTCTGGAAGCATAATGTAGGGAAGAGACATAGGCTATGTTGTTAACTGTTCTGTACATAAGGATAGATGGGAAGACAAAAAGATGATTGTTTCATAGATAGATAGGTAGACAGACGACAGGTGAAAGAGAGATAGATAGGTACATAGATTAATAGATGATAGACATCACAGATAGATGATAGGAAGATAGAAAGATAGATACATAGATAGATACATAGATACATAGATACACACATACATAGATACATAGATAGACAGACAGACCTTTAGATAGATAGATAGATACAGATACATGTCGATTGACACAAAGCTATTGTTCATAACCAGGAGTTGAATGGTGAATAACATAGCTAAACTACAAACAAAAAGGAAGAATGAAATCCAGTTTAAAAAGTGCAGTAAGCAGCCTTAGAAGAAAACAAATACTACCATTTGCAATGACGTGGATGGAGCAAGACGGTAGTATGTTCAGAAAAATAGGGCAGGCGGATAAAGGCAAGTACCAAGTGATTTCACTCATGTGAGGAGTATAACAACAAAGAAAAACTGAAGTAAAAAAACAGCAGCAGACTCACAGAACCCGAGAGTTGACTAAAAGTAACCAAAGGAAAAAGGACTGGGCAGGGTGAGTCTGAAGGGAGGGATAAGTGTGGGGAGAAAGAATGGGGGCATTAAGTTTAGCATTTATAATGCGCGGGGTCGGGTGTGCATGGGGAGCACTGTACAACACAGAGAAGACTAGTAGAGATCATATAGCATCTTACTACTCACTGATGGTCAGTGACTGTAACGGGGACTTTTGGGGGGGACATGGTGAAGGGGTCTACAGCATCCAACTACGCTGATCGACAGTGACTGAAGAGGTTTTTCGGGGGGACTTGGTGAAGGGGGGAGCATAGTAAACATAATGTTCTTCACGTGATTGTAGATTAATGATAAAAAATATTCTTTAAGTGCAATAAGTGCACAGCTCTGAATCATCAGAATAAAAGGTCAGGCACTGAGTGCTGCAAACAAAAGACACAGGGATAAAAGAAGGGATGAAAACTCAAGACACCTACGTGCTTACTTACAGGAGACTCACTTGAGATCCAAGGACACAGACAAACTACAAGCCGAAGGTGTGTGGACAAGTACCCTACACGAGTGAAACGGAAATTCAAACAATCAAGCAAATGGATTCTGTTTGAGTCCCCAGAGACAGTCAGCAGAAAATAGACCTATCTGGCCACCGTGAATTCTTTTTGTTTGGTTTCAACAGTTCCCAGCCATAGATTTAGTGGTGCAGCAACATACTTCTCATATTCTCTCAGCTCAACAACTGAGTTGCTGTTATAATAAGCATCTGGGCCTTTGAAATCAGTGGATTTTATGATGTTCACGAATGTGAAAATCTAATAACCACCTAAAGAGGGAAGTTTGGACACTCAAATAAACACGTCACTCCACAATACACTGTTAGCTCCCAACTGCTCCTGTCTAGAAATTGGTGTTCCTTTTTATTTGACCCTCCGTCCTATCGGCGGTGATCACGCTGATGTCCTTCAAACATGGTGGTGAGCGAAGCAACAAGTTTACTTTTCTGTCGACAACAGGCCCAGAGAAATGATACTTGAGATCTTCAGGGAGCACTTAGTCAATGAATGTGGCTAAATACAGACAGCAAGTTAGAAGGAGATGAAAGAGGACAGAGGATAGAGACACGGGTTCAAGTCCCAGCAAAACCATTTCCTGGTTTTGTAGGTACAGGCGGCCGACTCGAACTGCAAGTGTCTCGGTGAACCCAGTGATCCCTCTGCAGCCTAGATACTTTGCAGGATTTTTGGGAGCATAGTGTAGGAAAGTGCTATAGGGTATATGGTTAACTGTTCTGTACACATGGACAGATGGACAGACAAAAAGATGATTGAGTGAGTGATTGATAAATAGATAAACAGACAGATAGATAGATATAGGTACATATCGATTAACACAAATCTACTGCTCATAACAAGGAGAGCAATGGTGAAAGCACATAGCAAAACTACAAACAAAAAAGAAGAATGAAATCCAGTTTAAAAAGTGCAGTTAGCACCCATAAGAAGAAAACAAATCCTATCATTTGCAATAACGTGGATGGAGCCAGAGGGTATTACGCTCAGTCAAATAGACCAGGCGTAGAAATACATGTACCAAATGATTTTACTCATGTGTGGAGTATGATAACAAAGAAAAACTGAAGGAAAAGATAGCAGCAGACTCACAGAACCACAGAGTGGACTAACAGCTACCAAAGAGAAAGGGACTGGGTAGAGTTTGTGGGAAGGGAGTAATAAGTGCGGGGAAAAAGAATGGGGGCATTAGGATTAGCATGTATAACGTGTAGCGTGGGGTGTCATGGGTAGGGCTGTACAACACAGAGAAGACATGTAGTGATTCTACAGCATCTTAGTACATGCTGACGGAGAGCGGCTGTAACTGGGATTTGGGGTGACTTGGTGAAGAGGGTAGACAGAATAACATAATTTTCTGCATGTGATTGTATATTAATGAGAACGAAAAGAATTTCAAAGTGCAGTAAGAGCACAGCTCTCAAATATCAGAATAAAAGTACAGCCTTTGAGTGCTCCAATCAAAAGACACAGGGTAAGAAGAACTGATGAAAACTCAAGACCACCTACGTGCTCCCTTACTGGAGACTCACTTGAGATCCAAGGACACAGACAAACTACAAGCTGAAGGGGCGGGGACAGGTACCCTACACAAGTGAAACTGAGAAACAAAGAAAGAAATGGATTCTGTTTTGGACCCCAGAGAGAGTCAGTAGAAAATAGCCCTATCTAGCCACCGTGAATTCTTTTTGTTTGGTTTCAGCAGTGCTCAGGCATAGATTTAGTGGTGCAGCAACTTCCTTCTCATTTCCTCTCAAATCATCAAATGAATTGCTGTAATAATATGCGTCTGGGCATTTATAATCATTGCTTTTTATCATGTTCACGAATGTAAAGAAGTAATAACCACCTAAAGAGGGAAGTTTGGACACTCAAATAAACACTTCACTTCACAACACACTCTTTGTTCCCAACTGCTCCTGTCCAGAAATAGGTGTTAATTCATATTTGTCCCTCAACCTATCAGCAGTGATCACGCCAATGTCCCTCAAACATGGTGGTGTGCAAAGGGCCAAGTACACTTTTCTGTCGACAACAGGCCCAGACGAAGGATACTTGTGGTCTTCAGGGATCACTTACTCACTGATTGTGGCTAAATAAAGTCACAAGCGAGCAGGAAGTATAAGAGGACAGAGGACAAAGATACGGGTTCAAGTCCTTTCACCTCCATTTACTGGTTTTGTTAGCACAGTCTGCTGACTCTACCTGAAAGCGTATCGGTGAACACAGTGCTCTCCTTATGGCTTATTTACCTTGCAAGATTTCTGGAAGCATAATGTAGGGAAGAGACATAGGCTATGTTGTTAACTGTTCTGTACATAAGGATAGATGGGAAGACAAAAAGATGATTGTTTCATAGATAGATAGGTAGACAGACGACAGGTGAAAGAGAGATAGATAGGTACATAGATTAATAGATGATAGACATCACAGATAGATGATAGGAAGATAGAAAGATAGATACATAGATAGATACATAGATACATAGATACACACATACATAGATACATAGATAGACAGACAGACCTTTGGATAGATAGATACAGATACATGTCGATTGACACAAAGCTATTGTTCATAACCAGGAGTTGAATGGTGAATAACATAGCTAAACTACAAACAAAAAGGAAGAATGAAATCCAGTTTAAAAAGTGCAGTAAGCAGCCTTAGAAGAAAACAAATACTACCATTTGCAATGACGTGGATGGAGCAAGACGGTAGTATGTTCAGAAAAATAGGGCAGGCGGATAAAGGCAAGTACCAAGTGATTTCACTCATGTGAGGAGTATAACAACAAAGAAAAACTGAAGTAAAAAAACAGCAGCAGACTCACAGAACCCGAGAGTTGACTAAAAGTAACCAAAGGAAAAAGGACTGGGCAGGGTGAGTCTGAAGGGAGGGATAAGTGTGGGGAGAAAGAATGGGGGCATTAAGTTTAGCATTTATAATGCGCGGGGTCGGGTGTGCATGGGGAGCACTGTACAACACAGAGAAGACTAGTAGAGATCATATAGCATCTTACTACTCACTGATGGTCAGTGACTGTAACGGGGACTTTTGGGGGGGACATGGTGAAGGGGTCTACAGCATCCAACTACGCTGATCGACAGTGACTGAAGAGGTTTTTCGGGGGGACTTGGTGAAGGGGGGAGCATAGTAAACATAATGTTCTTCACGTGATTGTAGATTAATGATAAAAAATATTCTTTAAGTGCAATAAGTGCACAGCTCTGAATCATCAGAATAAAAGGTCAGGCACTGAGTGCTGCAAACAAAAGACACAGGGATAAAAGAAGGGATGAAAACTCAAGACACCTACGTGCTTACTTACAGGAGACTCACTTGAGATCCAAGGACACAGACAAACTACAAGCCGAAGGTGTGTGGACAAGTACCCTACACGAGTGAAACGGAAATTCAAACAATCAAGCAAATGGATTCTGTTTGAGTCCCCAGAGACAGTCAGCAGAAAATAGACCTATCTGGCCACCGTGAATTCTTTTTGTTTGGTTTCAACAGTTCCCAGCCATAGATTTAGTGGTGCAGCAACATACTTCTCATATTCTCTCAGCTCAACAACTGAGTTGCTGTTATAATAAGCATCTGGGCCTTTGAAATCAGTGGATTTTATGATGTTCACGAATGTGAAAATCTAATAACCACCTAAAGAGGGAAGTTTGGACACTCAAATAAACACGTCACTCCACAATACACTGTTAGCTCCCAACTGCTCCTGTCTAGAAATTGGTGTTCCTTTTTATTTGACCCTCCGTCCTATCGGCGGTGATCACGCTGATGTCCTTCAAACATGGTGGTGAGCGAAGCAACAAGTTTACTTTTCTGTCGACAACAGGCCCAGAGAAATGATACTTGAGATCTTCAGGGAGCACTTAGTCAATGAATGTGGCTAAATACAGACAGCAAGTTAGAAGGAGATGAAAGAGGACAGAGGATAGAGACACGGGTTCAAGTCCCAGCAAAACCATTTCCTGGTTTTGTAGGTACAGGCGGCCGACTCGAACTGCAAGTGTCTCGGTGAACCCAGTGATCCCTCTGCAGCCTAGATACTTTGCAGGATTTTTGGGAGCATAGTGTAGGAAAGTGCTATAGGGTATATGGTTAACTGTTCTGTACACATGGACAGATGGACAGACAAAAAGATGATTGAGTGAGTGATTGATAAATAGATAAACAGACAGATAGATAGATATAGGTACATATCGATTAACACAAATCTACTGCTCATAACAAGGAGAGCAATGGTGAAAGCACATAGCAAAACTACAAACAAAAAAGAAGAATGAAATCCAGTTTAAAAAGTGCAGTTAGCACCCATAAGAAGAAAACAAATCCTATCATTTGCAATAACGTGGATGGAGCCAGAGGGTATTACGCTCAGTCAAATAGACCAGGCGTAGAAATACATGTACCAAATGATTTTACTCATGTGTGGAGTATGATAACAAAGAAAAACTGAAGGAAAAGATAGCAGCAGACTCACAGAACCACAGAGTGGACTAACAGCTACCAAAGAGAAAGGGACTGGGTAGAGTTTGTGGGAAGGGAGTAATAAGTGCGGGGAAAAAGAATGGGGGCATTAGGATTAGCATGTATAACGTGTAGCGTGGGGTGTCATGGGTAGGGCTGTACAACACAGAGAAGACATGTAGTGATTCTACAGCATCTTAGTACATGCTGACGGAGAGCGGCTGTAACTGGGATTTGGGGTGACTTGGTGAAGAGGGTAGACAGAATAACATAATTTTCTGCATGTGATTGTATATTAATGAGAACGAAAAGAATTTCAAAGTGCAGTAAGAGCACAGCTCTCAAATATCAGAATAAAAGTACAGCCTTTGAGTGCTCCAATCAAAAGACACAGGGTAAGAAGAACTGATGAAAACTCAAGACCACCTACGTGCTCCCTTACTGGAGACTCACTTGAGATCCAAGGACACAGACAAACTACAAGCTGAAGGGGCGGGGACAGGTACCCTACACAAGTGAAACTGAGAAACAAAGAAAGAAATGGATTCTGTTTTGGACCCCAGAGAGAGTCAGTAGAAAATAGCCCTATCTAGCCACCGTGAATTCTTTTTGTTTGGTTTCAGCAGTGCTCAGGCATAGATTTAGTGGTGCAGCAACTTCCTTCTCATTTCCTCTCAAATCATCAAATGAATTGCTGTAATAATATGCGTCTGGGCATTTATAATCATTGCTTTTTATCATGTTCACGAATGTAAAGAAGTAATAACCACCTAAAGAGGGAAGTTTGGACACTCAAATAAACACTTCACTTCACAACACACTCTTTGTTCCCAACTGCTCCTGTCCAGAAATAGGTGTTAATTCATATTTGTCCCTCAACCTATCAGCAGTGATCACGCCAATGTCCCTCAAACATGGTGGTGTGCAAAGGGCCAAGTACACTTTTCTGTCGACAACAGGCCCAGACGAAGGATACTTGTGGTCTTCAGGGATCACTTACTCACTGATTGTGGCTAAATAAAGTCACAAGCGAGCAGGAAGTATAAGAGGACAGAGGACAAAGATACGGGTTCAAGTCCTTTCACCTCCATTTACTGGTTTTGTTAGCACAGTCTGCTGACTCTACCTGAAAGCGTATCGGTGAACACAGTGCTCTCCTTATGGCTTATTTACCTTGCAAGATTTCTGGAAGCATAATGTAGGGAAGAGACATAGGCTATGTTGTTAACTGTTCTGTACATAAGGATAGATGGGAAGACAAAAAGATGATTGTTTCATAGATAGATAGGTAGACAGACGACAGGTGAAAGAGAGATAGATAGGTACATAGATTAATAGATGATAGACATCAAAGATAGATGATAGGAAGATAGAAAGATAGATACATAGATAGATACATAGATACATAGATACACACATACATAGATACATAGATAGACAGACAGACCTTTAGATAGATAGATAGATACAGATACATGTCGATTGACACAAAGCTATTGTTCATAACCAGGAGTTGAATGGTGAATAACATAGCTAAACTACAAACAAAAAGGAAGAATGAAATCCAGTTTAAAAAGTGCAGTAAGCAGCCTTAGAAGAAAACAAATACTACCATTTGCAATGACGTGGATGGAGCAAGACGGTAGTATGTTCAGAAAAATAGGGCAGGCGGATAAAGGCAAGTACCAAGTGATTTCACTCATGTGAGGAGTATAACAACAAAGAAAAACTGAAGTAAAAAAACAGCAGCAGACTCACAGAACCCGAGAGTTGACTAAAAGTAACCAAAGGAAAAAGGACTGGGCAGGGTGAGTCTGAAGGGAGGGATAAGTGTGGGGAGAAAGAATGGGGGCATTAAGTTTAGCATTTATAATGCGCGGGGTCGGGTGTGCATGGGGAGCACTGTACAACACAGAGAAGACTAGTAGAGATCATATAGCATCTTACTACTCACTGATGGTCAGTGACTGTAACGGGGACTTTTGGGGGGGACATGGTGAAGGGGTCTACAGCATCCAACTACGCTGATCGACAGTGACTGAAGAGGTTTTTCGGGGGGACTTGGTGAAGGGGGAGCATAGTAAACATAATGTTCTTCACGTGATTGTAGATTAATGATAAAAAATATTCTTTAAGTGCAATAAGTGCACAGCTCTGAATCATCAGAATAAAAGGTCAGGCACTGAGTGCTGCAAACAAAAGACACAGGGATAAAAGAAGGGATGAAAACTCAAGACACCTACGTGCTTACTTACAGGAGACTCACTTGAGATCCAAGGACACAGACAAACTACAAGCCGAAGGTGTGTGGACAAGTACCCTACACGAGTGAAACGGAAATTCAAACAATCAAGCAAATGGATTCTGTTTGAGTCCCCAGAGACAGTCAGCAGAAAATAGCCCTATCTGGCCACCGTGAATTCTTTTTGTTTGGTTTCAACAGTTCCCAGCCATAGATTTAGTGGTGCAGCAACATACTTCTCATATTCTCTCAGCTCAACAACTGAGTTGCTGTTATAATAAGCATCTGGGCCTTTGAAATCAGTGGATTTTATGATGTTCACGAATGTGAAAATCTAATAACCACCTAAAGAGGGAAGTTTGGACACTCAAATAAACACGTCACTCCACAATACACTGTTAGCTCCCAACTGCTCCTGTCTAGAAATTGGTGTTCCTTTTTATTTGACCCTCCGTCCTATCGGCGGTGATCACGCTGATGTCCTTCAAACATGGTGGTGAGCGAAGCAACAAGTTTACTTTTCTGTCGACAACAGGCCCAGAGAAATGATACTTGAGATCTTCAGGGAGCACTTAGTCAATGAATGTGGCTAAATACAGACAGCAAGTTAGAAGGAGATGAAAGAGGACAGAGGATAGAGACACGGGTTCAAGTCCCAGCAAAACCATTTCCTGGTTTTGTAGGTACAGGCGGCCGACTCGAACTGCAAGTGTCTCGGTGAACCCAGTGATCCCTCTGCAGCCTAGATACTTTGCAGGATTTTTGGGAGCATAGTGTAGGAAAGTGCTATAGGGTATATGGTTAACTGTTCTGTACACATGGACAGATGGACAGACAAAAAGATGATTGAGTGAGTGATTGATAAATAGATAAACAGACAGATAGATAGATATAGGTACATATCGATTAACACAAATCTACTGCTCATAACAAGGAGAGCAATGGTGAAAGCACATAGCAAAACTACAAACAAAAAAGAAGAATGAAATCCAGTTTAAAAAGTGCAGTTAGCACCCATAAGAAGAAAACAAATCCTATCATTTGCAATAACGTGGATGGAGCCAGAGGGTATTACGCTCAGTCAAATAGACCAGGCGTAGAAATACATGTACCAAATGATTTTACTCATGTGTGGAGTATGATAACAAAGAAAAACTGAAGGAAAAGATAGCAGCAGACTCACAGAACCACAGAGTGGACTAACAGCTACCAAAGAGAAAGGGACTGGGTAGAGTTTGTGGGAAGGGAGTAATAAGTGCGGGGAAAAAGAATGGGGGCATTAGGATTAGCATGTATAACGTGTAGCGTGGGGTGTCATGGGTAGGGCTGTACAACACAGAGAAGACATGTAGTGATTCTACAGCATCTTAGTACATGCTGACGGAGAGCGGCTGTAACTGGGATTTGGGGTGACTTGGTGAAGAGGGTAGACAGAATAACATAATTTTCTGCATGTGATTGTATATTAATGAGAACGAAAAGAATTTCAAAGTGCAGTAAGAGCACAGCTCTCAAATATCAGAATAAAAGTACAGCCTTTGAGTGCTCCAATCAAAAGACACAGGGTAAGAAGAACTGATGAAAACTCAAGACCACCTACGTGCTCCCTTACTGGAGACTCACTTGAGATCCAAGGACACAGACAAACTACAAGCTGAAGGGGCGGGGACAGGTACCCTACACAAGTGAAACTGAGAAACAAAGAAAGAAATGGATTCTGTTTTGGACCCCAGAGAGAGTCAGTAGAAAATAGCCCTATCTAGCCACCGTGAATTCTTTTTGTTTGGTTTCAGCAGTGCTCAGGCATAGATTTAGTGGTGCAGCAACTTCCTTCTCATTTCCTCTCAAATCATCAAATGAATTGCTGTAATAATATGCGTCTGGGCATTTATAATCATTGCTTTTTATCATGTTCACGAATGTAAAGAAGTAATAACCACCTAAAGAGGGAAGTTTGGACACTCAAATAAACACTTCACTTCACAACACACTCTTTGTTCCCAACTGCTCCTGTCCAGAAATAGGTGTTAATTCATATTTGTCCCTCAACCTATCAGCAGTGATCACGCCAATGTCCCTCAAACATGGTGGTGTGCAAAGGGCCAAGTACACTTTTCTGTCGACAACAGGCCCAGACGAAGGATACTTGTGGTCTTCAGGGATCACTTACTCACTGATTGTGGCTAAATAAAGTCACAAGCGAGCAGGAAGTATAAGAGGACAGAGGACAAAGATACGGGTTCAAGTCCTTTCACCTCCATTTACTGGTTTTGTTAGCACAGTCTGCTGACTCTACCTGAAAGCGTATCGGTGAACACAGTGCTCTCCTTATGGCTTATTTACCTTGCAAGATTTCTGGAAGCATAATGTAGGGAAGAGACATAGGCTATGTTGTTAACTGTTCTGTACATAAGGATAGATGGGAAGACAAAAAGATGATTGTTTCATAGATAGATAGGTAGACAGACGACAGGTGAAAGAGAGATAGATAGGTACATAGATTAATAGATGATAGACATCAAAGATAGATGATAGGAAGATAGAAAGATAGATACATAGATAGATACATAGATACATAGATACACACATACATAGATACATAGATAGACAGACAGACCTTTAGATAGATAGATAGATACAGATACATGTCGATTGACACAAAGCTATTGTTCATAACCAGGAGTTGAATGGTGAATAACATAGCTAAACTACAAACAAAAAGGAAGAATGAAATCCAGTTTAAAAAGTGCAGTAAGCAGCCTTAGAAGAAAACAAATACTACCATTTGCAATGACGTGGATGGAGCAAGACGGTAGTATGTTCAGAAAAATAGGGCAGGCGGATAAAGGCAAGTACCAAGTGATTTCACTCATGTGAGGAGTATAACAACAAAGAAAAACTGAAGTAAAAAAACAGCAGCAGACTCACAGAACCCGAGAGTTGACTAAAAGTAACCAAAGGAAAAAGGACTGGGCAGGGTGAGTCTGAAGGGAGGGATAAGTGTGGGGAGAAAGAATGGGGGCATTAAGTTTAGCATTTATAATGCGCGGGGTCGGGTGTGCATGGGGAGCACTGTACAACACAGAGAAGACTAGTAGAGATCATATAGCATCTTACTACTCACTGATGGTCAGTGACTGTAACGGGGACTTTTGGGGGGGACATGGTGAAGGGGTCTACAGCATCCAACTACGCTGATCGACAGTGACTGAAGAGGTTTTTCGGGGGGACTTGGTGAAGGGGGAGCATAGTAAACATAATGTTCTTCACGTGATTGTAGATTAATGATAAAAAATATTCTTTAAGTGCAATAAGTGCACAGCTCTGAATCATCAGAATAAAAGGTCAGGCACTGAGTGCTGCAAACAAAAGACACAGGGATAAAAGAAGGGATGAAAACTCAAGACACCTACGTGCTTACTTACAGGAGACTCACTTGAGATCCAAGGACACAGACAAACTACAAGCCGAAGGTGTGTGGACAAGTACCCTACACGAGTGAAACGGAAATTCAAACAATCAAGCAAATGGATTCTGTTTGAGTCCCCAGAGACAGTCAGCAGAAAATAGCCCTATCTGGCCACCGTGAATTCTTTTTGTTTGGTTTCAACAGTTCCCAGCCATAGATTTAGTGGTGCAGCAACATACTTCTCATATTCTCTCAGCTCAACAACTGAGTTGCTGTTATAATAAGCATCTGGGCCTTTGAAATCAGTGGATTTTATGATGTTCACGAATGTGAAAATCTAATAACCACCTAAAGAGGGAAGTTTGGACACTCAAATAAACACGTCACTCCACAATACACTGTTAGCTCCCAACTGCTCCTGTCTAGAAATTGGTGTTCCTTTTTATTTGACCCTCCGTCCTATCGGCGGTGATCACGCTGATGTCCTTCAAACATGGTGGTGAGCGAAGCAACAAGTTTACTTTTCTGTCGACAACAGGCCCAGAGAAATGATACTTGAGATCTTCAGGGAGCACTTAGTCAATGAATGTGGCTAAATACAGACAGCAAGTTAGAAGGAGATGAAAGAGGACAGAGGATAGAGACACGGGTTCAAGTCCCAGCAAAACCATTTCCTGGTTTTGTAGGTACAGGCGGCCGACTCGAACTGCAAGTGTCTCGGTGAACCCAGTGATCCCTCTGCAGCCTAGATACTTTGCAGGATTTTTGGGAGCATAGTGTAGGAAAGTGCTATAGGGTATATGGTTAACTGTTCTGTACACATGGACAGATGGACAGACAAAAAGATGATTGAGTGAGTGATTGATAAATAGATAAACAGACAGATAGATAGATATAGGTACATATCGATTAACACAAATCTACTGCTCATAACAAGGAGAGCAATGGTGAAAGCACATAGCAAAACTACAAACAAAAAAGAAGAATGAAATCCAGTTTAAAAAGTGCAGTTAGCACCCATAAGAAGAAAACAAATCCTATCATTTGCAATAACGTGGATGGAGCCAGAGGGTATTACGCTCAGTCAAATAGACCAGGCGTAGAAATACATGTACCAAATGATTTTACTCATGTGTGGAGTATGATAACAAAGAAAAACTGAAGGAAAAGATAGCAGCAGACTCACAGAACCACAGAGTGGACTAACAGCTACCAAAGAGAAAGGGACTGGGTAGAGTTTGTGGGAAGGGAGTAATAAGTGCGGGGAAAAAGAATGGGGGCATTAGGATTAGCATGTATAACGTGTAGCGTGGGGTGTCATGGGTAGGGCTGTACAACACAGAGAAGACATGTAGTGATTCTACAGCATCTTAGTACATGCTGACGGAGAGCGGCTGTAACTGGGATTTGGGGTGACTTGGTGAAGAGGGTAGACAGAATAACATAATTTTCTGCATGTGATTGTATATTAATGAGAACGAAAAGAATTTCAAAGTGCAGTAAGAGCACAGCTCTCAAATATCAGAATAAAAGTACAGCCTTTGAGTGCTCCAATCAAAAGACACAGGGTAAGAAGAACTGATGAAAACTCAAGACCACCTACGTGCTCCCTTACTGGAGACTCACTTGAGATCCAAGGACACAGACAAACTACAAGCTGAAGGGGCGGGGACAGGTACCCTACACAAGTGAAACTGAGAAACAAAGAAAGAAATGGATTCTGTTTTGGACCCCAGAGAGAGTCAGTAGAAAATAGCCCTATCTAGCCACCGTGAATTCTTTTTGTTTGGTTTCAGCAGTGCTCAGGCATAGATTTAGTGGTGCAGCAACTTCCTTCTCATTTCCTCTCAAATCATCAAATGAATTGCTGTAATAATATGCGTCTGGGCATTTATAATCATTGCTTTTTATCATGTTCACGAATGTAAAGAAGTAATAACCACCTAAAGAGGGAAGTTTGGACACTCAAATAAACACTTCACTTCACAACACACTCTTTGTTCCCAACTGCTCCTGTCCAGAAATAGGTGTTAATTCATATTTGTCCCTCAACCTATCAGCAGTGATCACGCCAATGTCCCTCAAACATGGTGGTGTGCAAAGGGCCAAGTACACTTTTCTGTCGACAACAGGCCCAGACGAAGGATACTTGTGGTCTTCAGGGATCACTTACTCACTGATTGTGGCTAAATAAAGTCACAAGCGAGCAGGAAGTATAAGAGGACAGAGGACAAAGATACGGGTTCAAGTCCTTTCACCTCCATTTACTGGTTTTGTTAGCACAGTCTGCTGACTCTACCTGAAAGCGTATCGGTGAACACAGTGCTCTCCTTATGGCTTATTTACCTTGCAAGATTTCTGGAAGCATAATGTAGGGAAGAGACATAGGCTATGTTGTTAACTGTTCTGTACATAAGGATAGATGGGAAGACAAAAAGATGATTGTTTCATAGATAGATAGGTAGACAGACGACAGGTGAAAGAGAGATAGATAGGTACATAGATTAATAGATGATAGACATCACAGATAGATGATAGGAAGATAGAAAGATAGATACATAGATAGATACATAGATACATAGATACACACATACATAGATACATAGATAGACAGACAGACCTTTGGATAGATAGATACAGATACATGTCGATTGACACAAAGCTATTGTTCATAACCAGGAGTTGAATGGTGAATAACATAGCTAAACTACAAACAAAAAGGAAGAATGAAATCCAGTTTAAAAAGTGCAGTAAGCAGCCTTAGAAGAAAACAAATACTACCATTTGCAATGACGTGGATGGAGCAAGACGGTAGTATGTTCAGAAAAATAGGGCAGGCGGATAAAGGCAAGTACCAAGTGATTTCACTCATGTGAGGAGTATAACAACAAAGAAAAACTGAAGTAAAAAAACAGCAGCAGACTCACAGAACCCGAGAGTTGACTAAAAGTAACCAAAGGAAAAAGGACTGGGCAGGGTGAGTCTGAAGGGAGGGATAAGTGTGGGGAGAAAGAATGGGGGCATTAAGTTTAGCATTTATAATGCGCGGGGTCGGGTGTGCATGGGGAGCACTGTACAACACAGAGAAGACTAGTAGAGATCATATAGCATCTTACTACTCACTGATGGTCAGTGACTGTAACGGGGACTTTTGGGGGGGACATGGTGAAGGGGTCTACAGCATCCAACTACGCTGATCGACAGTGACTGAAGAGGTTTTTCGGGGGGACTTGGTGAAGGGGGGAGCATAGTAAACATAATGTTCTTCACGTGATTGTAGATTAATGATAAAAAATATTCTTTAAGTGCAATAAGTGCACAGCTCTGAATCATCAGAATAAAAGGTCAGGCACTGAGTGCTGCAAACAAAAGACACAGGGATAAAAGAAGGGATGAAAACTCAAGACACCTACGTGCTTACTTACAGGAGACTCACTTGAGATCCAAGGACACAGACAAACTACAAGCCGAAGGTGTGTGGACAAGTACCCTACACGAGTGAAACGGAAATTCAAACAATCAAGCAAATGGATTCTGTTTGAGTCCCCAGAGACAGTCAGCAGAAAATAGACCTATCTGGCCACCGTGAATTCTTTTTGTTTGGTTTCAACAGTTCCCAGCCATAGATTTAGTGGTGCAGCAACATACTTCTCATATTCTCTCAGCTCAACAACTGAGTTGCTGTTATAATAAGCATCTGGGCCTTTGAAATCAGTGGATTTTATGATGTTCACGAATGTGAAAATCTAATAACCACCTAAAGAGGGAAGTTTGGACACTCAAATAAACACGTCACTCCACAATACACTGTTAGCTCCCAACTGCTCCTGTCTAGAAATTGGTGTTCCTTTTTATTTGACCCTCCGTCCTATCGGCGGTGATCACGCTGATGTCCTTCAAACATGGTGGTGAGCGAAGCAACAAGTTTACTTTTCTGTCGACAACAGGCCCAGAGAAATGATACTTGAGATCTTCAGGGAGCACTTAGTCAATGAATGTGGCTAAATACAGACAGCAAGTTAGAAGGAGATGAAAGAGGACAGAGGATAGAGACACGGGTTCAAGTCCCAGCAAAACCATTTCCTGGTTTTGTAGGTACAGGCGGCCGACTCGAACTGCAAGTGTCTCGGTGAACCCAGTGATCCCTCTGCAGCCTAGATACTTTGCAGGATTTTTGGGAGCATAGTGTAGGAAAGTGCTATAGGGTATATGGTTAACTGTTCTGTACACATGGACAGATGGACAGACAAAAAGATGATTGAGTGAGTGATTGATAAATAGATAAACAGACAGATAGATAGATATAGGTACATATCGATTAACACAAATCTACTGCTCATAACAAGGAGAGCAATGGTGAAAGCACATAGCAAAACTACAAACAAAAAAGAAGAATGAAATCCAGTTTAAAAAGTGCAGTTAGCACCCATAAGAAGAAAACAAATCCTATCATTTGCAATAACGTGGATGGAGCCAGAGGGTATTACGCTCAGTCAAATAGACCAGGCGTAGAAATACATGTACCAAATGATTTTACTCATGTGTGGAGTATGATAACAAAGAAAAACTGAAGGAAAAGATAGCAGCAGACTCACAGAACCACAGAGTGGACTAACAGCTACCAAAGAGAAAGGGACTGGGTAGAGTTTGTGGGAAGGGAGTAATAAGTGCGGGGAAAAAGAATGGGGGCATTAGGATTAGCATGTATAACGTGTAGCGTGGGGTGTCATGGGTAGGGCTGTACAACACAGAGAAGACATGTAGTGATTCTACAGCATCTTAGTACATGCTGACGGAGAGCGGCTGTAACTGGGATTTGGGGTGACTTGGTGAAGAGGGTAGACAGAATAACATAATTTTCTGCATGTGATTGTATATTAATGAGAACGAAAAGAATTTCAAAGTGCAGTAAGAGCACAGCTCTCAAATATCAGAATAAAAGTACAGCCTTTGAGTGCTCCAATCAAAAGACACAGGGTAAGAAGAACTGATGAAAACTCAAGACCACCTACGTGCTCCCTTACTGGAGACTCACTTGAGATCCAAGGACACAGACAAACTACAAGCTGAAGGGGCGGGGACAGGTACCCTACACAAGTGAAACTGAGAAACAAAGAAAGAAATGGATTCTGTTTTGGACCCCAGAGAGAGTCAGTAGAAAATAGCCCTATCTAGCCACCGTGAATTCTTTTTGTTTGGTTTCAGCAGTGCTCAGGCATAGATTTAGTGGTGCAGCAACTTCCTTCTCATTTCCTCTCAAATCATCAAATGAATTGCTGTAATAATATGCGTCTGGGCATTTATAATCATTGCTTTTTATCATGTTCACGAATGTAAAGAAGTAATAACCACCTAAAGAGGGAAGTTTGGACACTCAAATAAACACTTCACTTCACAACACACTCTTTGTTCCCAACTGCTCCTGTCCAGAAATAGGTGTTAATTCATATTTGTCCCTCAACCTATCAGCAGTGATCACGCCAATGTCCCTCAAACATGGTGGTGTGCAAAGGGCCAAGTACACTTTTCTGTCGACAACAGGCCCAGACGAAGGATACTTGTGGTCTTCAGGGATCACTTACTCACTGATTGTGGCTAAATAAAGTCACAAGCGAGCAGGAAGTATAAGAGGACAGAGGACAAAGATACGGGTTCAAGTCCTTTCACCTCCATTTACTGGTTTTGTTAGCACAGTCTGCTGACTCTACCTGAAAGCGTATCGGTGAACACAGTGCTCTCCTTATGGCTTATTTACCTTGCAAGATTTCTGGAAGCATAATGTAGGGAAGAGACATAGGCTATGTTGTTAACTGTTCTGTACATAAGGATAGATGGGAAGACAAAAAGATGATTGTTTCATAGATAGATAGGTAGACAGACGACAGGTGAAAGAGAGATAGATAGGTACATAGATTAATAGATGATAGACATCAAAGATAGATGATAGGAAGATAGAAAGATAGATACATAGATAGATACATAGATACATAGATACACACATACATAGATACATAGATAGACAGACAGACCTTTAGATAGATAGATAGATACAGATACATGTCGATTGACACAAAGCTATTGTTCATAACCAGGAGTTGAATGGTGAATAACATAGCTAAACTACAAACAAAAAGGAAGAATGAAATCCAGTTTAAAAAGTGCAGTAAGCAGCCTTAGAAGAAAACAAATACTACCATTTGCAATGACGTGGATGGAGCAAGACGGTAGTATGTTCAGAAAAATAGGGCAGGCGGATAAAGGCAAGTACCAAGTGATTTCACTCATGTGAGGAGTATAACAACAAAGAAAAACTGAAGTAAAAAAACAGCAGCAGACTCACAGAACCCGAGAGTTGACTAAAAGTAACCAAAGGAAAAAGGACTGGGCAGGGTGAGTCTGAAGGGAGGGATAAGTGTGGGGAGAAAGAATGGGGGCATTAAGTTTAGCATTTATAATGCGCGGGGTCGGGTGTGCATGGGGAGCACTGTACAACACAGAGAAGACTAGTAGAGATCATATAGCATCTTACTACTCACTGATGGTCAGTGACTGTAACGGGGACTTTTGGGGGGGACATGGTGAAGGGGTCTACAGCATCCAACTACGCTGATCGACAGTGACTGAAGAGGTTTTTCGGGGGGACTTGGTGAAGGGGGAGCATAGTAAACATAATGTTCTTCACGTGATTGTAGATTAATGATAAAAAATATTCTTTAAGTGCAATAAGTGCACAGCTCTGAATCATCAGAATAAAAGGTCAGGCACTGAGTGCTGCAAACAAAAGACACAGGGATAAAAGAAGGGATGAAAACTCAAGACACCTACGTGCTTACTTACAGGAGACTCACTTGAGATCCAAGGACACAGACAAACTACAAGCCGAAGGTGTGTGGACAAGTACCCTACACGAGTGAAACGGAAATTCAAACAATCAAGCAAATGGATTCTGTTTGAGTCCCCAGAGACAGTCAGCAGAAAATAGCCCTATCTGGCCACCGTGAATTCTTTTTGTTTGGTTTCAACAGTTCCCAGCCATAGATTTAGTGGTGCAGCAACATACTTCTCATATTCTCTCAGCTCAACAACTGAGTTGCTGTTATAATAAGCATCTGGGCCTTTGAAATCAGTGGATTTTATGATGTTCACGAATGTGAAAATCTAATAACCACCTAAAGAGGGAAGTTTGGACACTCAAATAAACACGTCACTCCACAATACACTGTTAGCTCCCAACTGCTCCTGTCTAGAAATTGGTGTTCCTTTTTATTTGACCCTCCGTCCTATCGGCGGTGATCACGCTGATGTCCTTCAAACATGGTGGTGAGCGAAGCAACAAGTTTACTTTTCTGTCGACAACAGGCCCAGAGAAATGATACTTGAGATCTTCAGGGAGCACTTAGTCAATGAATGTGGCTAAATACAGACAGCAAGTTAGAAGGAGATGAAAGAGGACAGAGGATAGAGACACGGGTTCAAGTCCCAGCAAAACCATTTCCTGGTTTTGTAGGTACAGGCGGCCGACTCGAACTGCAAGTGTCTCGGTGAACCCAGTGATCCCTCTGCAGCCTAGATACTTTGCAGGATTTTTGGGAGCATAGTGTAGGAAAGTGCTATAGGGTATATGGTTAACTGTTCTGTACACATGGACAGATGGACAGACAAAAAGATGATTGAGTGAGTGATTGATAAATAGATAAACAGACAGATAGATAGATATAGGTACATATCGATTAACACAAATCTACTGCTCATAACAAGGAGAGCAATGGTGAAAGCACATAGCAAAACTACAAACAAAAAAGAAGAATGAAATCCAGTTTAAAAAGTGCAGTTAGCACCCATAAGAAGAAAACAAATCCTATCATTTGCAATAACGTGGATGGAGCCAGAGGGTATTACGCTCAGTCAAATAGACCAGGCGTAGAAATACATGTACCAAATGATTTTACTCATGTGTGGAGTATGATAACAAAGAAAAACTGAAGGAAAAGATAGCAGCAGACTCACAGAACCACAGAGTGGACTAACAGCTACCAAAGAGAAAGGGACTGGGTAGAGTTTGTGGGAAGGGAGTAATAAGTGCGGGGAAAAAGAATGGGGGCATTAGGATTAGCATGTATAACGTGTAGCGTGGGGTGTCATGGGTAGGGCTGTACAACACAGAGAAGACATGTAGTGATTCTACAGCATCTTAGTACATGCTGACGGAGAGCGGCTGTAACTGGGATTTGGGGTGACTTGGTGAAGAGGGTAGACAGAATAACATAATTTTCTGCATGTGATTGTATATTAATGAGAACGAAAAGAATTTCAAAGTGCAGTAAGAGCACAGCTCTCAAATATCAGAATAAAAGTACAGCCTTTGAGTGCTCCAATCAAAAGACACAGGGTAAGAAGAACTGATGAAAACTCAAGACCACCTACGTGCTCCCTTACTGGAGACTCACTTGAGATCCAAGGACACAGACAAACTACAAGCTGAAGGGGCGGGGACAGGTACCCTACACAAGTGAAACTGAGAAACAAAGAAAGAAATGGATTCTGTTTTGGACCCCAGAGAGAGTCAGTAGAAAATAGCCCTATCTAGCCACCGTGAATTCTTTTTGTTTGGTTTCAGCAGTGCTCAGGCATAGATTTAGTGGTGCAGCAACTTCCTTCTCATTTCCTCTCAAATCATCAAATGAATTGCTGTAATAATATGCGTCTGGGCATTTATAATCATTGCTTTTTATCATGTTCACGAATGTAAAGAAGTAATAACCACCTAAAGAGGGAAGTTTGGACACTCAAATAAACACTTCACTTCACAACACACTCTTTGTTCCCAACTGCTCCTGTCCAGAAATAGGTGTTAATTCATATTTGTCCCTCAACCTATCAGCAGTGATCACGCCAATGTCCCTCAAACATGGTGGTGTGCAAAGGGCCAAGTACACTTTTCTGTCGACAACAGGCCCAGACGAAGGATACTTGTGGTCTTCAGGGATCACTTACTCACTGATTGTGGCTAAATAAAGTCACAAGCGAGCAGGAAGTATAAGAGGACAGAGGACAAAGATACGGGTTCAAGTCCTTTCACCTCCATTTACTGGTTTTGTTAGCACAGTCTGCTGACTCTACCTGAAAGCGTATCGGTGAACACAGTGCTCTCCTTATGGCTTATTTACCTTGCAAGATTTCTGGAAGCATAATGTAGGGAAGAGACATAGGCTATGTTGTTAACTGTTCTGTACATAAGGATAGATGGGAAGACAAAAAGATGATTGTTTCATAGATAGATAGGTAGACAGACGACAGGTGAAAGAGAGATAGATAGGTACATAGATTAATAGATGATAGACATCAAAGATAGATGATAGGAAGATAGAAAGATAGATACATAGATAGATACATAGATACATAGATACACACATACATAGATACATAGATAGACAGACAGACCTTTAGATAGATAGATAGATACAGATACATGTCGATTGACACAAAGCTATTGTTCATAACCAGGAGTTGAATGGTGAATAACATAGCTAAACTACAAACAAAAAGGAAGAATGAAATCCAGTTTAAAAAGTGCAGTAAGCAGCCTTAGAAGAAAACAAATACTACCATTTGCAATGACGTGGATGGAGCAAGACGGTAGTATGTTCAGAAAAATAGGGCAGGCGGATAAAGGCAAGTACCAAGTGATTTCACTCATGTGAGGAGTATAACAACAAAGAAAAACTGAAGTAAAAAAACAGCAGCAGACTCACAGAACCCGAGAGTTGACTAAAAGTAACCAAAGGAAAAAGGACTGGGCAGGGTGAGTCTGAAGGGAGGGATAAGTGTGGGGAGAAAGAATGGGGGCATTAAGTTTAGCATTTATAATGCGCGGGGTCGGGTGTGCATGGGGAGCACTGTACAACACAGAGAAGACTAGTAGAGATCATATAGCATCTTACTACTCACTGATGGTCAGTGACTGTAACGGGGACTTTTGGGGGGGACATGGTGAAGGGGTCTACAGCATCCAACTACGCTGATCGACAGTGACTGAAGAGGTTTTTCGGGGGGACTTGGTGAAGGGGGAGCATAGTAAACATAATGTTCTTCACGTGATTGTAGATTAATGATAAAAAATATTCTTTAAGTGCAATAAGTGCACAGCTCTGAATCATCAGAATAAAAGGTCAGGCACTGAGTGCTGCAAACAAAAGACACAGGGATAAAAGAAGGGATGAAAACTCAAGACACCTACGTGCTTACTTACAGGAGACTCACTTGAGATCCAAGGACACAGACAAACTACAAGCCGAAGGTGTGTGGACAAGTACCCTACACGAGTGAAACGGAAATTCAAACAATCAAGCAAATGGATTCTGTTTGAGTCCCCAGAGACAGTCAGCAGAAAATAGCCCTATCTGGCCACCGTGAATTCTTTTTGTTTGGTTTCAACAGTTCCCAGCCATAGATTTAGTGGTGCAGCAACATACTTCTCATATTCTCTCAGCTCAACAACTGAGTTGCTGTTATAATAAGCATCTGGGCCTTTGAAATCAGTGGATTTTATGATGTTCACGAATGTGAAAATCTAATAACCACCTAAAGAGGGAAGTTTGGACACTCAAATAAACACGTCACTCCACAATACACTGTTAGCTCCCAACTGCTCCTGTCTAGAAATTGGTGTTCCTTTTTATTTGACCCTCCGTCCTATCGGCGGTGATCACGCTGATGTCCTTCAAACATGGTGGTGAGCGAAGCAACAAGTTTACTTTTCTGTCGACAACAGGCCCAGAGAAATGATACTTGAGATCTTCAGGGAGCACTTAGTCAATGAATGTGGCTAAATACAGACAGCAAGTTAGAAGGAGATGAAAGAGGACAGAGGATAGAGACACGGGTTCAAGTCCCAGCAAAACCATTTCCTGGTTTTGTAGGTACAGGCGGCCGACTCGAACTGCAAGTGTCTCGGTGAACCCAGTGATCCCTCTGCAGCCTAGATACTTTGCAGGATTTTTGGGAGCATAGTGTAGGAAAGTGCTATAGGGTATATGGTTAACTGTTCTGTACACATGGACAGATGGACAGACAAAAAGATGATTGAGTGAGTGATTGATAAATAGATAAACAGACAGATAGATAGATATAGGTACATATCGATTAACACAAATCTACTGCTCATAACAAGGAGAGCAATGGTGAAAGCACATAGCAAAACTACAAACAAAAAAGAAGAATGAAATCCAGTTTAAAAAGTGCAGTTAGCACCCATAAGAAGAAAACAAATCCTATCATTTGCAATAACGTGGATGGAGCCAGAGGGTATTACGCTCAGTCAAATAGACCAGGCGTAGAAATACATGTACCAAATGATTTTACTCATGTGTGGAGTATGATAACAAAGAAAAACTGAAGGAAAAGATAGCAGCAGACTCACAGAACCACAGAGTGGACTAACAGCTACCAAAGAGAAAGGGACTGGGTAGAGTTTGTGGGAAGGGAGTAATAAGTGCGGGGAAAAAGAATGGGGGCATTAGGATTAGCATGTATAACGTGTAGCGTGGGGTGTCATGGGTAGGGCTGTACAACACAGAGAAGACATGTAGTGATTCTACAGCATCTTAGTACATGCTGACGGAGAGCGGCTGTAACTGGGATTTGGGGTGACTTGGTGAAGAGGGTAGACAGAATAACATAATTTTCTGCATGTGATTGTATATTAATGAGAACGAAAAGAATTTCAAAGTGCAGTAAGAGCACAGCTCTCAAATATCAGAATAAAAGTACAGCCTTTGAGTGCTCCAATCAAAAGACACAGGGTAAGAAGAACTGATGAAAACTCAAGACCACCTACGTGCTCCCTTACTGGAGACTCACTTGAGATCCAAGGACACAGACAAACTACAAGCTGAAGGGGCGGGGACAGGTACCCTACACAAGTGAAACTGAGAAACAAAGAAAGAAATGGATTCTGTTTTGGACCCCAGAGAGAGTCAGTAGAAAATAGCCCTATCTAGCCACCGTGAATTCTTTTTGTTTGGTTTCAGCAGTGCTCAGGCATAGATTTAGTGGTGCAGCAACTTCCTTCTCATTTCCTCTCAAATCATCAAATGAATTGCTGTAATAATATGCGTCTGGGCATTTATAATCATTGCTTTTTATCATGTTCACGAATGTAAAGAAGTAATAACCACCTAAAGAGGGAAGTTTGGACACTCAAATAAACACTTCACTTCACAACACACTCTTTGTTCCCAACTGCTCCTGTCCAGAAATAGGTGTTAATTCATATTTGTCCCTCAACCTATCAGCAGTGATCACGCCAATGTCCCTCAAACATGGTGGTGTGCAAAGGGCCAAGTACACTTTTCTGTCGACAACAGGCCCAGACGAAGGATACTTGTGGTCTTCAGGGATCACTTACTCACTGATTGTGGCTAAATAAAGTCACAAGCGAGCAGGAAGTATAAGAGGACAGAGGACAAAGATACGGGTTCAAGTCCTTTCACCTCCATTTACTGGTTTTGTTAGCACAGTCTGCTGACTCTACCTGAAAGCGTATCGGTGAACACAGTGCTCTCCTTATGGCTTATTTACCTTGCAAGATTTCTGGAAGCATAATGTAGGGAAGAGACATAGGCTATGTTGTTAACTGTTCTGTACATAAGGATAGATGGGAAGACAAAAAGATGATTGTTTCATAGATAGATAGGTAGACAGACGACAGGTGAAAGAGAGATAGATAGGTACATAGATTAATAGATGATAGACATCAAAGATAGATGATAGGAAGATAGAAAGATAGATACATAGATAGATACATAGATACATAGATACACACATACATAGATACATAGATAGACAGACAGACCTTTAGATAGATAGATAGATACAGATACATGTCGATTGACACAAAGCTATTGTTCATAACCAGGAGTTGAATGGTGAATAACATAGCTAAACTACAAACAAAAAGGAAGAATGAAATCCAGTTTAAAAAGTGCAGTAAGCAGCCTTAGAAGAAAACAAATACTACCATTTGCAATGACGTGGATGGAGCAAGACGGTAGTATGTTCAGAAAAATAGGGCAGGCGGATAAAGGCAAGTACCAAGTGATTTCACTCATGTGAGGAGTATAACAACAAAGAAAAACTGAAGTAAAAAAACAGCAGCAGACTCACAGAACCCGAGAGTTGACTAAAAGTAACCAAAGGAAAAAGGACTGGGCAGGGTGAGTCTGAAGGGAGGGATAAGTGTGGGGAGAAAGAATGGGGGCATTAAGTTTAGCATTTATAATGCGCGGGGTCGGGTGTGCATGGGGAGCACTGTACAACACAGAGAAGACTAGTAGAGATCATATAGCATCTTACTACTCACTGATGGTCAGTGACTGTAACGGGGACTTTTGGGGGGGACATGGTGAAGGGGTCTACAGCATCCAACTACGCTGATCGACAGTGACTGAAAAGGTTTTTCGGGGGGACTTGGTGAAGGGGGGAGCATAGTAAACATAATGTTCTTCACGTGATTGTAGATTAATGATAAAAAATATTCTTTAAGTGCAATAAGTGCACAGCTCTGAATCATCAGAATAAAAGGTCAGGCACTGAGTGCTGCAAACAAAAGACACAGGGATAAAAGAAGGGATGAAAACTCAAGACACCTACGTGCTTACTTACAGGAGACTCACTTGAGATCCAAGGACACAGACAAACTACAAGCCGAAGGTGTGTGGACAAGTACCCTACACGAGTGAAACGGAAATTCAAACAATCAAGCAAATGGATTCTGTTTGAGTCCCCAGAGACAGTCAGCAGAAAATAGCCCTATCTGGCCACCGTGAATTCTTTTTGTTTGGTTTCAACAGTTCCCAGCCATAGATTTAGTGGTGCAGCAACATACTTCTCATATTCTCTCAGCTCAACAACTGAGTTGCTGTTATAATAAGCATCTGGGCCTTTGAAATCAGTGGATTTTATTATGTTCACGAATGTGAAAATCTAATAACCACCTAAAGAGGGAAGTTTGGACACTCAAATAAACACGTCACTCCACAATACACTGTTAGCTCCCAACTGCTCCTGTCTAGAAATTGGTGTTCCTTTTTATTTGACCCTCCGTCCTATCGGCGGTGATCACGCTGATGTCCTTCAAACATGGTGGTGAGCGAAGCAACAAGTTTACTTTTCTGTCGACAACAGGCCCAGAGAAATGATACTTGAGATCTTCAGGGAGCACTTAGTCAATGAATGTGGCTAAATACAGACAGCAAGTTAGAAGGAGATGAAAGAGGACAGAGGATAGAGACACGGGTTCAAGTCCCAGCAAAACCATTTCCTGGTTTTGTAGGTACAGGCGGCCGACTCGAACTGCAAGTGTCTCGGTGAACCCAGTGATCCCTCTGCAGCCTAGATACTTTGCAGGATTTTTGGGAGCATAGTGTAGGAAAGTGCTATAGGGTATATGGTTAACTGTTCTGTACACATGGACAGATGGACAGACAAAAAGATGATTGAGTGAGTGATTGATAAATAGATAAACAGACAGATAGATAGATATAGGTACATATCGATTAACAGAAATCTACTGCTCATAACAAGGAGAGCAATGGTGAAAGCACATAGCAAAACTACAAACAAAAAAGAAGAATGAAATCCAGTTTAAAAAGTGCAGTTAGCACCCATAAGAAGAAAACAAATCCTATCATTTGCAATAACGTGGATGGAGCCAGAGGGTATTACGCTCAGTCAAATAGACCAGGCGTAGAAATACATGTACCAAATGATTTTACTCATGTGTGGAATATGATAACAAAGAAAAACTGAAGGAAAAGATAGCAGCAGACTCACAGAACCACAGAGTGGACTAACAGCTACCAAAGAGAAAGGGACTGGGTAGAGTTTGTGGGAAGGGAGTAATAAGTGCGGGGAAAAAGAATGGGGGCATTAGGATTAGCATGTATAACGTGTAGCGTGGGGTGTCATGGGTAGGGCTGTACAACACAGAGAAGACATGTAGTGATTCTACAGCATCTTAGTACATGCTGACGGAGAGCGGCTGTAACTGGGATTTGGGGTGACTTGGTGAAGAGGGTAGACAGAATAACATAATTTTCTGCATGTGATTGTATATTAATGAGAACAAAAAGAATTTCAAAGTGCAGTAAGAGCACAGCTCTCAAATATCAGAATAAAAGTACAGCCTTTGAGTGCTCCAATCAAAAGACACAGGGTAAGAAGAACTGATGAAAACTCAAGACCACCTACGTGCTCCCTTACTGGAGACTCACTTGAGATCCAAGGACACAGACAAACTACAAGCTGAAGGGGCGGGGACAGGTACCCTACACAAGTGAAACTGAGAAACAAAGAAAGAAATGGATTCTGTTTTGGACCCCAGAGAGAGTCAGTAGAAAATAGCCCTATCTAGCCACCGTGAATTCTTTTTGTTTGGTTTCAGCAGTGCTCAGGCATAGATTTAGTGGTGCAGCAACTTCCTTCTCATTTCCTCTCAAATCATCAAATGAATTGCTGTAATAATATGCGTCTGGGCATTTATAATCATTGCTTTTTATCATGTTCACGAATGTAAAGAAGTAATAACCACCTAAAGAGGGAAGTTTGGACACTCAAATAAACACTTCACTTCACAACACACTCTTTGTTCCCAACTGCTCCTGTCCAGAAATAGGTGTTAATTCATATTTGTCCCTCAACCTATCAGCAGTGATCACGCCAATGTCCCTCAAACATGGTGGTGTGCAAAGGGCCAAGTACACTTTTCTGTCGACAACAGGCCCAGACGAAGGATACTTGTGGTCTTCAGGGATCACTTACTCACTGATTGTGGCTAAATAAAGTCACAAGCGAGCAGGAAGTATAAGAGGACAGAGGACAAAGATACGGGTTCAAGTCCTTTCACCTCCATTTACTGGTTTTGTTAGCACAGTCTGCTGACTCTACCTGAAAGCGTATCGGTGAACACAGTGCTCTCCTTATGGCTTATTTACCTTGCAAGATTTCTGGAAGCATAATGTAGGGAAGAGACATAGGCTATGTTGTTAACTGTTCTGTACATAAGGATAGATGGGAAGACAAAAAGATGATTGTTTCATAGATAGATAGGTAGACAGACGACAGGTGAAAGAGAGATAGATAGGTACATAGATTAATAGATGATAGACATCACAGATAGATGATAGGAAGATAGAAAGATAGATACATAGATAGATACATAGATACATAGATACACACATACATAGATACATAGATAGACAGACAGACCTTTAGATAGATAGATACAGATACATGTCGATTGACACAAAGCTATTGTTCATAACCAGGAGTTGAATGGTGAATAACATAGCTAAACTACAAACAAAAAGGAAGAATGAAATCCAGTTTAAAAAGTGCAGTAAGCAGCCTTAGAAGAAAACAAATACTACCATTTGCAATGACGTGGATGGAGCAAGACGGTAGTATGTTCAGAAAAATAGGGCAGGCGGATAAAGGCAAGTACCAAGTGATTTCACTCATGTGAGGAGTATAACAACAAAGAAAAACTGAAGTAAAAAAACAGCAGCAGACTCACAGAACCCGAGAGTTGACTAAAAGTAACCAAAGGAAAAAGGACTGGGCAGGGTGAGTCTGAAGGGAGGGATAAGTGTGGGGAGAAAGAATGGGGGCATTAAGTTTAGCATTTATAATGCGCGGGGTCGGGTGTGCATGGGGAGCACTGTACAACACAGAGAAGACTAGTAGAGATCATATAGCATCTTACTACTCACTGATGGTCAGTGACTGTAACGGGGACTTTTGGGGGGGACATGGTGAAGGGGTCTACAGCATCCAACTACGCTGATCGACAGTGACTGAAGAGGTTTTTCGGGGGGACTTGGTGAAGGGGGGAGCATAGTAAACATAATGTTCTTCACGTGATTGTAGATTAATGATAAAAAATATTCTTTAAGTGCAATAAGTGCACAGCTCTGAATCATCAGAATAAAAGGTCAGGCACTGAGTGCTGCAAACAAAAGACACAGGGATAAAAGAAGGGATGAAAACTCAAGACACCTACGTGCTTACTTACAGGAGACTCACTTGAGATCCAAGGACACAGACAAACTACAAGCCGAAGGTGTGTGGACAAGTACCCTACACGAGTGAAACGGAAATTCAAACAATCAAGCAAATGGATTCTGTTTGAGTCCCCAGAGACAGTCAGCAGAAAATAGCCCTATCTGGCCACCGTGAATTCTTTTTGTTTGGTTTCAACAGTTCCCAGCCATAGATTTAGTGGTGCAGCAACATACTTCTCATATTCTCTCAGCTCAACAACTGAGTTGCTGTTATAATAAGCATCTGGGCCTTTGAAATCAGTGGATTTTATGATGTTCACGAATGTGAAAATCTAATAACCACCTAAAGAGGGAAGTTTGGACACTCAAATAAACACGTCACTCCACAATACACTGTTAGCTCCCAACTGCTCCTGTCTAGAAATTGGTGTTCCTTTTTATTTGACCCTCCGTCCTATCGGCGGTGATCACGCTGATGTCCTTCAAACATGGTGGTGAGCGAAGCAACAAGTTTACTTTTCTGTCGACAACAGGCCCAGAGAAATGATACTTGAGATCTTCAGGGAGCACTTAGTCAATGAATGTGGCTAAATACAGACAGCAAGTTAGAAGGAGATGAAAGAGGACAGAGGATAGAGACACGGGTTCAAGTCCCAGCAAAACCATTTCCTGGTTTTGTAGGTACAGGCGGCCGACTCGAACTGCAAGTGTCTCGGTGAACCCAGTGATCCCTCTGCAGCCTAGATACTTTGCAGGATTTTTGGGAGCATAGTGTAGGAAAGTGCTATAGGGTATATGGTTAACTGTTCTGTACACATGGACAGATGGACAGACAAAAAGATGATTGAGTGAGTGATTGATAAATAGATAAACAGACAGATAGATAGATATAGGTACATATCGATTAACAGAAATCTACTGCTCATAACAAGGAGAGCAATGGTGAAAGCACATAGCAAAACTACAAACAAAAAAGAAGAATGAAATCCAGTTTAAAAAGTGCAGTTAGCACCCATAAGAAGAAAACAAATCCTATCATTTGCAATAACGTGGATGGAGCCAGAGGGTATTACGCTCAGTCAAATAGACCAGGCGTAGAAATACATGTACCAAATGATTTTACTCATGTGTGGAGTATGATAACAAAGAAAAACTGAAGGAAAAGATAGCAGCAGACTCACAGAACCACAGAGTGGACTAACAGCTACCAAAGAGAAAGGGACTGGGTAGAGTTTGTGGGAAGGGAGTAATAAGTGCGGGGAAAAAGAATGGGGGCATTAGGATTAGCATGTATAACGTGTAGCGTGGGGTGTCATGGGTAGGGCTGTACAACACAGAGAAGACATGTAGTGATTCTACAGCATCTTAGTACATGCTGACGGAGAGCGGCTGTAACTGGGATTTGGGGTGACTTGGTGAAGAGGGTAGACAGAATAACATAATTTTCTGCATGTGATTGTATATTAATGAGAACGAAAAGAATTTCAAAGTGCAGTAAGAGCACAGCTCTCAAATATCAGAATAAAAGTACAGCCTTTGAGTGCTCCAATCAAAAGACACAGGGTAAGAAGAACTGATGAAAACTCAAGACCACCTACGTGCTCCCTTACTGGAGACTCACTTGAGATCCAAGGACACAGACAAACTAGAAGCTGAAGGGGCGGGGACAGGTACCCTACACAAGTGAAACTGAGAAACAAAGAAAGAAATGGATTCTGTTTTGGACCCCAGAGAGAGTCAGTAGAAAATAGCCCTATCTAGCCACCGTGAATTCTTTTTGTTTGGTTTCAGCAGTGCTCAGGCATAGATTTAGTGGTGCAGCAACTTCCTTCTCATTTCCTCTCAAATCATCAAATGAATTGCTGTAATAATATGCGTCTGGGCATTTATAATCATTGCTTTTTATCATGTTCACGAATGTAAAGAAGTAATAACCACCTAAAGAGGGAAGTTTGGACACTCAAATAAACACTTCACTTCACAACACACTCTTTGTTCCCAACTGCTCCTGTCCAGAAATAGGTGTTAATTCATATTTGTCCCTCAACCTATCAGCAGTGATCACGCCAATGTCCCTCAAACATGGTGGTGTGCAAAGGGCCAAGTACACTTTTCTGTCGACAACAGGCCCAGACGAAGGATACTTGTGGTCTTCAGGGATCACTTACTCACTGATTGTGGCTAAATAAAGTCACAAGCGAGCAGGAAGTATAAGAGGACAGAGGACAAAGATACGGGTTCAAGTCCTTTCACCTCCATTTACTGGTTTTGTTAGCACAGTCTGCTGACTCTACCTGAAAGCGTATCGGTGAACACAGTGCTCTCCTTATGGCTTATTTACCTTGCAAGATTTCTGGAAGCATAATGTAGGGAAGAGACATAGGCTATGTTGTTAACTGTTCTGTACATAAGGATAGATGGGAAGACAAAAAGATGATTGTTTCATAGATAGATAGGTAGACAGACGACAGGTGAAAGAGAGATAGATAGGTACATAGATTAATAGATGATAGACATCACAGATAGATGATAGGAAGATAGAAAGATAGATACATAGATAGATACATAGATACATAGATACACACATACATAGATACATAGATAGACAGACAGACCTTTAGATAGATAGATACAGATACATGTCGATTGACACAAAGCTATTGTTCATAACCAGGAGTTGAATGGTGAATAACATAGCTAAACTACAAACAAAAAGGAAGAATGAAATCCAGTTTAAAAAGTGCAGTAAGCAGCCTTAGAAGAAAACAAATACTACCATTTGCAATGACGTGGATGGAGCAAGACGGTAGTATGTTCAGAAAAATAGGGCAGGCGGATAAAGGCAAGTACCAAGTGATTTCACTCATGTGAGGAGTATAACAACAAAGAAAAACTGAAGTAAAAAAACAGCAGCAGACTCACAGAACCCGAGAGTTGACTAAAAGTAACCAAAGGAAAAAGGACTGGGCAGGGTGAGTCTGAAGGGAGGGATAAGTGTGGGGAGAAAGAATGGGGGCATTAAGTTTAGCATTCATAATGCGCGGGGTCGGGTGTGCATGGGGAGCACTGTACAACACAGAGAAGACTAGTAGAGATCATATAGCATCTTACTACTCACTGATGGTCAGTGACTGTAACGGGGACTTTTGGGGGGGACATGGTGAAGGGGTCTACAGCATCCAACTACGCTGATCGACAGTGACTGAAGAGGTTTTTCGGGGGGACTTGGTGAAGGGGGGAGCATAGTAAACATAATGTTCTTCACGTGATTGTAGATTAATGATAAAAAATATTCTTTAAGTGCAATAAGTGCACAGCTCTGAATCATCAGAATAAAAGGTCAGGCACTGAGTGCTGCAAACAAAAGACACAGGGATAAAAGAAGGGATGAAAACTCAAGACACCTACGTGCTTACTTACAGGAGACTCACTTGAGATCCAAGGACACAGACAAACTACAAGCCGAAGGTGTGTGGACAAGTACCCTACACGAGTGAAACGGAAATTCAAACAATCAAGCAAATGGATTCTGTTTGAGTCCCCAGAGACAGTCAGCAGAAAATAGCCCTATCTGGCCACCGTGAATTCTTTTTGTTTGGTTTCAACAGTTCCCAGCCATAGATTTAGTGGTGCAGCAACATACTTCTCATATTCTCTCAGCTCAACAACTGAGTTGCTGTTATAATAAGCATCTGGGCCTTTGAAATCAGTGGATTTTATTATGTTCACGAATGTGAAAATCTAATAACCACCTAAAGAGGGAAGTTTGGACACTCAAATAAACACGTCACTCCACAATACACTGTTAGCTCCCAACTGCTCCTGTCTAGAAATTGGTGTTCCTTTTTATTTGACCCTCCGTCCTATCGGCGGTGATCACGCTGATGTCCTTCAAACATGGTGGTGAGCGAAGCAACAAGTTTACTTTTCTGTCGACAACAGGCCCAGAGAAATGATACTTGAGATCTTCAGGGAGCACTTAGTCAATGAATGTGGCTAAATACAGACAGCAAGTTAGAAGGAGATGAAAGAGGACAGAGGATAGAGACACGGGTTCAAGTCCCAGCAAAACCATTTCCTGGTTTTGTAGGTACAGGCGGCCGACTCGAACTGCAAGTGTCTCGGTGAACCCAGTGATCCCTCTGCAGCCTAGATACTTTGCAGGATTTTTGGGAGCATAGTGTAGGAAAGTGCTATAGGGTATATGGTTAACTGTTCTGTACACATGGACAGATGGACAGACAAAAAGATGATTGAGTGAGTGATTGATAAATAGATAAACAGACAGATAGATAGATATAGGTACATATCGATTAACAGAAATCTACTGCTCATAACAAGGAGAGCAATGGTGAAAGCACATAGCAAAACTACAAACAAAAAAGAAGAATGAAATCCAGTTTAAAAAGTGCAGTTAGCACCCATAAGAAGAAAACAAATCCTATCATTTGCAATAACGTGGATGGAGCCAGAGGGTATTACGCTCAGTCAAATAGACCAGGCGTAGAAATACATGTACCAAATGATTTTACTCATGTGTGGAATATGATAACAAAGAAAAACTGAAGGAAAAGATAGCAGCAGACTCACAGAACCACAGAGTGGACTAACAGCTACCAAAGAGAAAGGGACTGGGTAGAGTTTGTGGGAAGGGAGTAATAAGTGCGGGGAAAAAGAATGGGGGCATTAGGATTAGCATGTATAACGTGTAGCGTGGGGTGTCATGGGTAGGGCTGTACAACACAGAGAAGACATGTAGTGATTCTACAGCATCTTAGTACATGCTGACGGAGAGCGGCTGTAACTGGGATTTGGGGTGACTTGGTGAAGAGGGTAGACAGAATAACATAATTTTCTGCATGTGATTGTATATTAATGAGAACAAAAAGAATTTCAAAGTGCAGTAAGAGCACAGCTCTCAAATATCAGAATAAAAGTACAGCCTTTGAGTGCTCCAATCAAAAGACACAGGGTAAGAAGAACTGATGAAAACTCAAGACCACCTACGTGCTCCCTTACTGGAGACTCACTTGAGATCCAAGGACACAGACAAACTACAAGCTGAAGGGGCGGGGACAGGTACCCTACACAAGTGAAACTGAGAAACAAAGAAAGAAATGGATTCTGTTTTGGACCCCAGAGAGAGTCAGTAGAAAATAGCCCTATCTAGCCACCGTGAATTCTTTTTGTTTGGTTTCAGCAGTGCTCAGGCATAGATTTAGTGGTGCAGCAACTTCCTTCTCATTTCCTCTCAAATCATCAAATGAATTGCTGTAATAATATGCGTCTGGGCATTTATAATCATTGCTTTTTATCATGTTCACGAATGTAAAGAAGTAATAACCACCTAAAGAGGGAAGTTTGGACACTCAAATAAACACTTCACTTCACAACACACTCTTTGTTCCCAACTGCTCCTGTCCAGAAATAGGTGTTAATTCATATTTGTCCCTCAACCTATCAGCAGTGATCACGCCAATGTCCCTCAAACATGGTGGTGTGCAAAGGGCCAAGTACACTTTTCTGTCGACAACAGGCCCAGACGAAGGATACTTGTGGTCTTCAGGGATCACTTACTCACTGATTGTGGCTAAATAAAGTCACAAGCGAGCAGGAAGTATAAGAGGACAGAGGACAAAGATACGGGTTCAAGTCCTTTCACCTCCATTTACTGGTTTTGTTAGCACAGTCTGCTGACTCTACCTGAAAGCGTATCGGTGAACACAGTGCTCTCCTTATGGCTTATTTACCTTGCAAGATTTCTGGAAGCATAATGTAGGGAAGAGACATAGGCTATGTTGTTAACTGTTCTGTACATAAGGATAGATGGGAAGACAAAAAGATGATTGTTTCATAGATAGATAGGTAGACAGACGACAGGTGAAAGAGAGATAGATAGGTACATAGATTAATAGATGATAGACATCACAGATAGATGATAGGAAGATAGAAAGATAGATACATAGATAGATACATAGATACATAGATACACACATACATAGATACATAGATAGACAGACAGACCTTTAGATAGATAGATACAGATACATGTCGATTGACACAAAGCTATTGTTCATAACCAGGAGTTGAATGGTGAATAACATAGCTAAACTACAAACAAAAAGGAAGAATGAAATCCAGTTTAAAAAGTGCAGTAAGCAGCCTTAGAAGAAAACAAATACTACCATTTGCAATGACGTGGATGGAGCAAGACGGTAGTATGTTCAGAAAAATAGGGCAGGCGGATAAAGGCAAGTACCAAGTGATTTCACTCATGTGAGGAGTATAACAACAAAGAAAAACTGAAGTAAAAAAACAGCAGCAGACTCACAGAACCCGAGAGTTGACTAAAAGTAACCAAAGGAAAAAGGACTGGGCAGGGTGAGTCTGAAGGGAGGGATAAGTGTGGGGAGAAAGAATGGGGGCATTAAGTTTAGCATTTATAATGCGCGGGGTCGGGTGTGCATGGGGAGCACTGTACAACACAGAGAAGACTAGTAGAGATCATATAGCATCTTACTACTCACTGATGGTCAGTGACTGTAACGGGGACTTTTGGGGGGGACATGGTGAAGGGGTCTACAGCATCCAACTACGCTGATCGACAGTGACTGAAGAGGTTTTTCGGGGGGACTTGGTGAAGGGGGGAGCATAGTAAACATAATGTTCTTCACGTGATTGTAGATTAATGATAAAAAATATTCTTTAAGTGCAATAAGTGCACAGCTCTGAATCATCAGAATAAAAGGTCAGGCACTGAGTGCTGCAAACAAAAGACACAGGGATAAAAGAAGGGATGAAAACTCAAGACACCTACGTGCTTACTTACAGGAGACTCACTTGAGATCCAAGGACACAGACAAACTACAAGCCGAAGGTGTGTGGACAAGTACCCTACACGAGTGAAACGGAAATTCAAACAATCAAGCAAATGGATTCTGTTTGAGTCCCCAGAGACAGTCAGCAGAAAATAGCCCTATCTGGCCACCGTGAATTCTTTTTGTTTGGTTTCAACAGTTCCCAGCCATAGATTTAGTGGTGCAGCAACATACTTCTCATATTCTCTCAGCTCAACAACTGAGTTGCTGTTATAATAAGCATCTGGGCCTTTGAAATCAGTGGATTTTATGATGTTCACGAATGTGAAAATCTAATAACCACCTAAAGAGGGAAGTTTGGACACTCAAATAAACACGTCACTCCACAATACACTGTTAGCTCCCAACTGCTCCTGTCTAGAAATTGGTGTTCCTTTTTATTTGACCCTCCGTCCTATCGGCGGTGATCACGCTGATGTCCTTCAAACATGGTGGTGAGCGAAGCAACAAGTTTACTTTTCTGTCGACAACAGGCCCAGAGAAATGATACTTGAGATCTTCAGGGAGCACTTAGTCAATGAATGTGGCTAAATACAGACAGCAAGTTAGAAGGAGATGAAAGAGGACAGAGGATAGAGACACGGGTTCAAGTCCCAGCAAAACCATTTCCTGGTTTTGTAGGTACAGGCGGCCGACTCGAACTGCAAGTGTCTCGGTGAACCCAGTGATCCCTCTGCAGCCTAGATACTTTGCAGGATTTTTGGGAGCATAGTGTAGGAAAGTGCTATAGGGTATATGGTTAACTGTTCTGTACACATGGACAGATGGACAGACAAAAAGATGATTGAGTGAGTGATTGATAAATAGATAAACAGACAGATAGATAGATATAGGTACATATCGATTAACAGAAATCTACTGCTCATAACAAGGAGAGCAATGGTGAAAGCACATAGCAAAACTACAAACAAAAAAGAAGAATGAAATCCAGTTTAAAAAGTGCAGTTAGCACCCATAAGAAGAAAACAAATCCTATCATTTGCAATAACGTGGATGGAGCCAGAGGGTATTACGCTCAGTCAAATAGACCAGGCGTAGAAATACATGTACCAAATGATTTTACTCATGTGTGGAGTATGATAACAAAGAAAAACTGAAGGAAAAGATAGCAGCAGACTCACAGAACCACAGAGTGGACTAACAGCTACCAAAGAGAAAGGGACTGGGTAGAGTTTGTGGGAAGGGAGTAATAAGTGCGGGGAAAAAGAATGGGGGCATTAGGATTAGCATGTATAACGTGTAGCGTGGGGTGTCATGGGTAGGGCTGTACAACACAGAGAAGACATGTAGTGATTCTACAGCATCTTAGTACATGCTGACGGAGAGCGGCTGTAACTGGGATTTGGGGTGACTTGGTGAAGAGGGTAGACAGAATAACATAATTTTCTGCATGTGATTGTATATTAATGAGAACGAAAAGAATTTCAAAGTGCAGTAAGAGCACAGCTCTCAAATATCAGAATAAAAGTACAGCCTTTGAGTGCTCCAATCAAAAGACACAGGGTAAGAAGAACTGATGAAAACTCAAGACCACCTACGTGCTCCCTTACTGGAGACTCACTTGAGATCCAAGGACACAGACAAACTAGAAGCTGAAGGGGCGGGGACAGGTACCCTACACAAGTGAAACTGAGAAACAAAGAAAGAAATGGATTCTGTTTTGGACCCCAGAGAGAGTCAGTAGAAAATAGCCCTATCTAGCCACCGTGAATTCTTTTTGTTTGGTTTCAGCAGTGCTCAGGCATAGATTTAGTGGTGCAGCAACTTCCTTCTCATTTCCTCTCAAATCATCAAATGAATTGCTGTAATAATATGCGTCTGGGCATTTATAATCATTGCTTTTTATCATGTTCACGAATGTAAAGAAGTAATAACCACCTAAAGAGGGAAGTTTGGACACTCAAATAAACACTTCACTTCACAACACACTCTTTGTTCCCAACTGCTCCTGTCCAGAAATAGGTGTTAATTCATATTTGTCCCTCAACCTATCAGCAGTGATCACGCCAATGTCCCTCAAACATGGTGGTGTGCAAAGGGCCAAGTACACTTTTCTGTCGACAACAGGCCCAGACGAAGGATACTTGTGGTCTTCAGGGATCACTTACTCACTGATTGTGGCTAAATAAAGTCACAAGCGAGCAGGAAGTATAAGAGGACAGAGGACAAAGATACGGGTTCAAGTCCTTTCACCTCCATTTACTGGTTTTGTTAGCACAGTCTGCTGACTCTACCTGAAAGCGTATCGGTGAACACAGTGCTCTCCTTATGGCTTATTTACCTTGCAAGATTTCTGGAAGCATAATGTAGGGAAGAGACATAGGCTATGTTGTTAACTGTTCTGTACATAAGGATAGATGGGAAGACAAAAAGATGATTGTTTCATAGATAGATAGGTAGACAGACGACAGGTGAAAGAGAGATAGATAGGTACATAGATTAATAGATGATAGACATCACAGATAGATGATAGGAAGATAGAAAGATAGATACATAGATAGATACATAGATACATAGATACACACATACATAGATACATAGATAGACAGACAGACCTTTAGATAGATAGATAGATACAGATACATGTCGATTGACACAAAGCTATTGTTCATAACCAGGAGTTGAATGGTGAATAACATAGCTAAACTACAAACAAAAAGGAAGAATGAAATCCAGTTTAAAAAGTGCAGTAAGCAGCCTTAGAAGAAAACAAATACTACCATTTGCAATGACGTGGATGGAGCAAGACGGTAGTATGTTCAGAAAAATAGGGCAGGCGGATAAAGGCAAGTACCAAGTGATTTCACTCATGTGAGGAGTATAACAACAAAGAAAAACTGAAGTAAAAAAACAGCAGCAGACTCACAGAACCCGAGAGTTGACTAAAAGTAACCAAAGGAAAAAGGACTGGGCAGGGTGAGTCTGAAGGGAGGGATAAGTGTGGGGAGAAAGAATGGGGGCATTAAGTTTAGCATTCATAATGCGCGGGGTCGGGTGTGCATGGGGAGCACTGTACAACACAGAGAAGACTAGTAGAGATCATATAGCATCTTACTACTCACTGATGGTCAGTGACTGTAACGGGGACTTTTGGGGGGGACATGGTGAAGGGGTCTACAGCATCCAACTACGCTGATCGACAGTGACTGAAGAGGTTTTTCGGGGGGACTTGGTGAAGGGGGGAGCATAGTAAACATAATGTTCTTCACGTGATTGTAGATTAATGATAAAAAATATTCTTTAAGTGCAATAAGTGCACAGCTCTGAATCATCAGAATAAAAGGTCAGGCACTGAGTGCTGCAAACAAAAGACACAGGGATAAAAGAAGGGATGAAAACTCAAGACACCTACGTGCTTACTTACAGGAGACTCACTTGAGATCCAAGGACACAGACAAACTACAAGCCGAAGGTGTGTGGACAAGTACCCTACACGAGTGAAACGGAAATTCAAACAATCAAGCAAATGGATTCTGTTTGAGTCCCCAGAGACAGTCAGCAGAAAATAGCCCTATCTGGCCACCGTGAATTCTTTTTGTTTGGTTTCAACAGTTCCCAGCCATAGATTTAGTGGTGCAGCAACATACTTCTCATATTCTCTCAGCTCAACAACTGAGTTGCTGTTATAATAAGCATCTGGGCCTTTGAAATCAGTGGATTTTATTATGTTCACGAATGTGAAAATCTAATAACCACCTAAAGAGGGAAGTTTGGACACTCAAATAAACACGTCACTCCACAATACACTGTTAGCTCCCAACTGCTCCTGTCTAGAAATTGGTGTTCCTTTTTATTTGACCCTCCGTCCTATCGGCGGTGATCACGCTGATGTCCTTCAAACATGGTGGTGAGCGAAGCAACAAGTTTACTTTTCTGTCGACAACAGGCCCAGAGAAATGATACTTGAGATCTTCAGGGAGCACTTAGTCAATGAATGTGGCTAAATACAGACAGCAAGTTAGAAGGAGATGAAAGAGGACAGAGGATAGAGACACGGGTTCAAGTCCCAGCAAAACCATTTCCTGGTTTTGTAGGTACAGGCGGCCGACTCGAACTGCAAGTGTCTCGGTGAACCCAGTGATCCCTCTGCAGCCTAGATACTTTGCAGGATTTTTGGGAGCATAGTGTAGGAAAGTGCTATAGGGTATATGGTTAACTGTTCTGTACACATGGACAGATGGACAGACAAAAAGATGATTGAGTGAGTGATTGATAAATAGATAAACAGACAGATAGATAGATATAGGTACATATCGATTAACACAAATCTACTGCTCATAACAAGGAGAGCAATGGTGAAAGCACATAGCAAAACTACAAACAAAAAAGAAGAATGAAATCCAGTTTAAAAAGTGCAGTTAGCACCCATAAGAAGAAAACAAATCCTATCATTTGCAATAACGTGGATGGAGCCAGAGGGTATTACGCTCAGTCAAATAGACCAGGCGTAGAAATACATGTACCAAATGATTTTACTCATGTGTGGAATATGATAACAAAGAAAAACTGAAGGAAAAGATAGCAGCAGACTCACAGAACCACAGAGTGGACTAACAGCTACCAAAGAGAAAGGGACTGGGTAGAGTTTGTGGGAAGGGAGTAATAAGTGCGGGGAAAAAGAATGGGGGCATTAGGATTAGCATGTATAACGTGTAGCGTGGGGTGTCATGGGTAGGGCTGTACAACACAGAGAAGACATGTAGTGATTCTACAGCATCTTAGTACATGCTGACGGAGAGCGGCTGTAACTGGGATTTGGGGTGACTTGGTGAAGAGGGTAGACAGAATAACATAATTTTCTGCATGTGATTGTATATTAATGAGAACAAAAAGAATTTCAAAGTGCAGTAAGAGCACAGCTCTCAAATATCAGAATAAAAGTACAGCCTTTGAGTGCTCCAATCAAAAGACACAGGGTAAGAAGAACTGATGAAAACTCAAGACCACCTACGTGCTCCCTTACTGGAGACTCACTTGAGATCCAAGGACACAGACAAACTACAAGCTGAAGGGGCGGGGACAGGTACCCTACACAAGTGAAACTGAGAAACAAAGAAAGAAATGGATTCTGTTTTGGACCCCAGAGAGAGTCAGTAGAAAATAGCCCTATCTAGCCACCGTGAATTCTTTTTGTTTGGTTTCAGCAGTGCTCAGGCATAGATTTAGTGGTGCAGCAACTTCCTTCTCATTTCCTCTCAAATCATCAAATGAATTGCTGTAATAATATGCGTCTGGGCATTTATAATCATTGCTTTTTATCATGTTCACGAATGTAAAGAAGTAATAACCACCTAAAGAGGGAAGTTTGGACACTCAAATAAACACTTCACTTCACAACACACTCTTTGTTCCCAACTGCTCCTGTCCAGAAATAGGTGTTAATTCATATTTGTCCCTCAACCTATCAGCAGTGATCACGCCAATGTCCCTCAAACATGGTGGTGTGCAAAGGGCCAAGTACACTTTTCTGTCGACAACAGGCCCAGACGAAGGATACTTGTGGTCTTCAGGGATCACTTACTCACTGATTGTGGCTAAATAAAGTCACAAGCGAGCAGGAAGTATAAGAGGACAGAGGACAAAGATACGGGTTCAAGTCCTTTCACCTCCATTTACTGGTTTTGTTAGCACAGTCTGCTGACTCTACCTGAAAGCGTATCGGTGAACACAGTGCTCTCCTTATGGCTTATTTACCTTGCAAGATTTCTGGAAGCATAATGTAGGGAAGAGACATAGGCTATGTTGTTAACTGTTCTGTACATAAGGATAGATGGGAAGACAAAAAGATGATTGTTTCATAGATAGATAGGTAGACAGACGACAGGTGAAAGAGAGATAGATAGGTACATAGATTAATAGATGATAGACATCACAGATAGATGATAGGAAGATAGAAAGATAGATACATAGATAGATACATAGATACATAGATACACACATACATAGATACATAGATAGACAGACAGACCTTTAGATAGATAGATACAGATACATGTCGATTGACACAAAGCTATTGTTCATAACCAGGAGTTGAATGGTGAATAACATAGCTAAACTACAAACAAAAAGGAAGAATGAAATCCAGTTTAAAAAGTGCAGTAAGCAGCCTTAGAAGAAAACAAATACTACCATTTGCAATGACGTGGATGGAGCAAGACGGTAGTATGTTCAGAAAAATAGGGCAGGCGGATAAAGGCAAGTACCAAGTGATTTCACTCATGTGAGGAGTATAACAACAAAGAAAAACTGAAGTAAAAAAACAGCAGCAGACTCACAGAACCCGAGAGTTGACTAAAAGTAACCAAAGGAAAAAGGACTGGGCAGGGTGAGTCTGAAGGGAGGGATAAGTGTGGGGAGAAAGAATGGGGGCATTAAGTTTAGCATTTATAATGCGCGGGGTCGGGTGTGCATGGGGAGCACTGTACAACACAGAGAAGACTAGTAGAGATCATATAGCATCTTACTACTCACTGATGGTCAGTGACTGTAACGGGGACTTTTGGGGGGGACATGGTGAAGGGGTCTACAGCATCCAACTACGCTGATCGACAGTGACTGAAGAGGTTTTTCGGGGGGACTTGGTGAAGGGGGGAGCATAGTAAACATAATGTTCTTCACGTGATTGTAGATTAATGATAAAAAATATTCTTTAAGTGCAATAAGTGCACAGCTCTGAATCATCAGAATAAAAGGTCAGGCACTGAGTGCTGCAAACAAAAGACACAGGGATAAAAGAAGGGATGAAAACTCAAGACACCTACGTGCTTACTTACAGGAGACTCACTTGAGATCCAAGGACACAGACAAACTACAAGCCGAAGGTGTGTGGACAAGTACCCTACACGAGTGAAACGGAAATTCAAACAATCAAGCAAATGGATTCTGTTTGAGTCCCCAGAGACAGTCAGCAGAAAATAGCCCTATCTGGCCACCGTGAATTCTTTTTGTTTGGTTTCAACAGTTCCCAGCCATAGATTTAGTGGTGCAGCAACATACTTCTCATATTCTCTCAGCTCAACAACTGAGTTGCTGTTATAATAAGCATCTGGGCCTTTGAAATCAGTGGATTTTATGATGTTCACGAATGTGAAAATCTAATAACCACCTAAAGAGGGAAGTTTGGACACTCAAATAAACACGTCACTCCACAATACACTGTTAGCTCCCAACTGCTCCTGTCTAGAAATTGGTGTTCCTTTTTATTTGACCCTCCGTCCTATCGGCGGTGATCACGCTGATGTCCTTCAAACATGGTGGTGAGCGAAGCAACAAGTTTACTTTTCTGTCGACAACAGGCCCAGAGAAATGATACTTGAGATCTTCAGGGAGCACTTAGTCAATGAATGTGGCTAAATACAGACAGCAAGTTAGAAGGAGATGAAAGAGGACAGAGGATAGAGACACGGGTTCAAGTCCCAGCAAAACCATTTCCTGGTTTTGTAGGTACAGGCGGCCGACTCGAACTGCAAGTGTCTCGGTGAACCCAGTGATCCCTCTGCAGCCTAGATACTTTGCAGGATTTTTGGGAGCATAGTGTAGGAAAGTGCTATAGGGTATATGGTTAACTGTTCTGTACACATGGACAGATGGACAGACAAAAAGATGATTGAGTGAGTGATTGATAAATAGATAAACAGACAGATAGATAGATATAGGTACATATCGATTAACACAAATCTACTGCTCATAACAAGGAGAGCAATGGTGAAAGCACATAGCAAAACTACAAACAAAAAAGAAGAATGAAATCCAGTTTAAAAAGTGCAGTTAGCACCCATAAGAAGAAAACAAATCCTATCATTTGCAATAACGTGGATGGAGCCAGAGGGTATTACGCTCAGTCAAATAGACCAGGCGTAGAAATACATGTACCAAATGATTTTACTCATGTGTGGAGTATGATAACAAAGAAAAACTGAAGGAAAAGATAGCAGCAGACTCACAGAACCACAGAGTGGACTAACAGCTACCAAAGAGAAAGGGACTGGGTAGAGTTTGTGGGAAGGGAGTAATAAGTGCGGGGAAAAAGAATGGGGGCATTAGGATTAGCATGTATAACGTGTAGCGTGGGGTGTCATGGGTAGGGCTGTACAACACAGAGAAGACATGTAGTGATTCTACAGCATCTTAGTACATGCTGACGGAGAGCGGCTGTAACTGGGATTTGGGGTGACTTGGTGAAGAGGGTAGACAGAATAACATAATTTTCTGCATGTGATTGTATATTAATGAGAACAAAAAGAATTTCAAAGTGCAGTAAGAGCACAGCTCTCAAATATCAGAATAAAAGTACAGCCTTTGAGTGCTCCAATCAAAAGACACAGGGTAAGAAGAACTGATGAAAACTCAAGACCACCTACGTGCTCCCTTACTGGAGACTCACTTGAGATCCAAGGACACAGACAAACTACAAGCTGAAGGGGCGGGGACAGGTACCCTACACAAGTGAAACTGAGAAACAAAGAAAGAAATGGATTCTGTTTTGGACCCCAGAGAGAGTCAGTAGAAAATAGCCCTATCTAGCCACCGTGAATTCTTTTTGTTTGGTTTCAGCAGTGCTCAGGCATAGATTTAGTGGTGCAGCAACTTCCTTCTCATTTCCTCTCAAATCATCAAATGAATTGCTGTAATAATATGCGTCTGGGCATTTATAATCATTGCTTTTTATCATGTTCACGAATGTAAAGAAGTAATAACCACCTAAAGAGGGAAGTTTGGACACTCAAATAAACACTTCACTTCACAACACACTCTTTGTTCCCAACTGCTCCTGTCCAGAAATAGGTGTTAATTCATATTTGTCCCTCAACCTATCAGCAGTGATCACGCCAATGTCCCTCAAACATGGTGGTGTGCAAAGGGCCAAGTACACTTTTCTGTCGACAACAGGCCCAGACGAAGGATACTTGTGGTCTTCAGGGATCACTTACTCACTGATTGTGGCTAAATAAAGTCACAAGCGAGCAGGAAGTATAAGAGGACAGAGGACAAAGATACGGGTTCAAGTCCTTTCACCTCCATTTACTGGTTTTGTTAGCACAGTCTGCTGACTCTACCTGAAAGCGTATCGGTGAACACAGTGCTCTCCTTATGGCTTATTTACCTTGCAAGATTTCTGGAAGCATAATGTAGGGAAGAGACATAGGCTATGTTGTTAACTGTTCTGTACATAAGGATAGATGGGAAGACAAAAAGATGATTGTTTCATAGATAGATAGGTAGACAGACGACAGGTGAAAGAGAGATAGATAGGTACATAGATTAATAGATGATAGACATCACAGATAGATGATAGGAAGATAGAAAGATAGATACATAGATAGATACATAGATACATAGATACACACATACATAGATACATAGATAGACAGACAGACCTTTAGATAGATAGATACAGATACATGTCGATTGACACAAAGCTATTGTTCATAACCAGGAGTTGAATGGTGAATAACATAGCTAAACTACAAACAAAAAGGAAGAATGAAATCCAGTTTAAAAAGTGCAGTAAGCAGCCTTAGAAGAAAACAAATACTACCATTTGCAATGACGTGGATGGAGCAAGACGGTAGTATGTTCAGAAAAATAGGGCAGGCGGATAAAGGCAAGTACCAAGTGATTTCACTCATGTGAGGAGTATAACAACAAAGAAAAACTGAAGTAAAAAAACAGCAGCAGACTCACAGAACCCGAGAGTTGACTAAAAGTAACCAAAGGAAAAAGGACTGGGCAGGGTGAGTCTGAAGGGAGGGATAAGTGTGGGGAGAAAGAATGGGGGCATTAAGTTTAGCATTTATAATGCGCGGGGTCGGGTGTGCATGGGGAGCACTGTACAACACAGAGAAGACTAGTAGAGATCATATAGCATCTTACTACTCACTGATGGTCAGTGACTGTAACGGGGACTTTTGGGGGGGACATGGTGAAGGGGTCTACAGCATCCAACTACGCTGATCGACAGTGACTGAAGAGGTTTTTCGGGGGGACTTGGTGAAGGGGGGAGCATAGTAAACATAATGTTCTTCACGTGATTGTAGATTAATGATAAAAAATATTCTTTAAGTGCAATAAGTGCACAGCTCTGAATCATCAGAATAAAAGGTCAGGCACTGAGTGCTGCAAACAAAAGACACAGGGATAAAAGAAGGGATGAAAACTCAAGACACCTACGTGCTTACTTACAGGAGACTCACTTGAGATCCAAGGACACAGACAAACTACAAGCCGAAGGTGTGTGGACAAGTACCCTACACGAGTGAAACGGAAATTCAAACAATCAAGCAAATGGATTCTGTTTGAGTCCCCAGAGACAGTCAGCAGAAAATAGCCCTATCTGGCCACCGTGAATTCTTTTTGTTTGGTTTCAACAGTTCCCAGCCATAGATTTAGTGGTGCAGCAACATACTTCTCATATTCTCTCAGCTCAACAACTGAGTTGCTGTTATAATAAGCATCTGGGCCTTTGAAATCAGTGGATTTTATGATGTTCACGAATGTGAAAATCTAATAACCACCTAAAGAGGGAAGTTTGGACACTCAAATAAACACGTCACTCCACAATACACTGTTAGCTCCCAACTGCTCCTGTCTAGAAATTGGTGTTCCTTTTTATTTGACCCTCCGTCCTATCAGCGGTGATCACGCTGATGTCCTTCAAACATGGTGGTGAGCGAAGCAACAAGTTTACTTTTCTGTCGACAACAGGCCCAGAGAAATGATACTTGAGATCTTCAGGGAGCACTTAGTCAATGAATGTGGCTAAATACAGACAGCAAGTTAGAAGGAGATGAAAGAGGACAGAGGATAGAGACACGGGTTCAAGTCCCAGCAAAACCATTTCCTGGTTTTGTAGGTACAGGCGGCCGACTCGAACTGCAAGTGTCTCGGTGAACCCAGTGATCCCTCTGCAGCCTAGATACTTTGCAGGATTTTTGGGAGCATAGTGTAGGAAAGTGCTATAGGGTATATGGTTAACTGTTCTGTACACATGGACAGATGGACAGACAAAAAGATGATTGAGTGAGTGATTGATAAATAGATAAACAGACAGATAGATAGATATAGGTACATATCGATTAACACAAATCTACTGCTCATAACAAGGAGAGCAATGGTGAAAGCACATAGCAAAACTACAAACAAAAAAGAAGAATGAAATCCAGTTTAAAAAGTGCAGTTAGCACCCATAAGAAGAAAACAAATCCTATCATTTGCAATAACGTGGATGGAGCCAGAGGGTATTACGCTCAGTCAAATAGACCAGGCGTAGAAATACATGTACCAAATGATTTTACTCATGTGTGGAGTATGATAACAAAGAAAAACTGAAGGAAAAGATAGCAGCAGACTCACAGAACCACAGAGTGGACTAACAGCTACCAAAGAGAAAGGGACTGGGTAGAGTTTGTGGGAAGGGAGTAATAAGTGCGGGGAAAAAGAATGGGGGCATTAGGATTAGCATGTATAACGTGTAGCGTGGGGTGTCATGGGTAGGGCTGTACAACACCGAGAAGACATGTAGTGATTCTACAGCATCTTAGTACATGCTGACGGAGAGCGGCTGTAACTGGGATTTGGGGTGACTTGGTGAAGAGGGTAGACAGAATAACATAATTTTCTGCATGTGATTGTATATTAATGAGAACAAAAAGAATTTCAAAGTGCAGTAAGAGCACAGCTCTCAAATATCAGAATAAAAGTACAGCCTTTGAGTGCTCCAATCAAAAGACACAGGGTAAGAAGAACTGATGAAAACTCAAGACCACCTACGTGCTCCCTTACTGGAGACTCACTTGAGATCCAAGGACACAGACAAACTACAAGCTGAAGGGGCGGGGACAGGTACCCTACACAAGTGAAACTGAGAAACAAAGAAAGAAATGGATTCTGTTTTGGACCCCAGAGAGAGTCAGTAGAAAATAGCCCTATCTAGCCACCGTGAATTCTTTTTGTTTGGTTTCAGCAGTGCTCAGGCATAGATTTAGTGGTGCAGCAACTTCCTTCTCATTTCCTCTCAAATCATCAAATGAATTGCTGTAATAATATGCGTCTGGGCATTTATAATCATTGCTTTTTATCATGTTCACGAATGTAAAGAAGTAATAACCACCTAAAGAGGGAAGTTTGGACACTCAAATAAACACTTCACTTCACAACACACTCTTTGTTCCCAACTGCTCCTGTCCAGAAATAGGTGTTAATTCATATTTGTCCCTCAACCTATCAGCAGTGATCACGCCAATGTCCCTCAAACATGGTGGTGTGCAAAGGGCCAAGTACACTTTTCTGTCGACAACAGGCCCAGACGAAGGATACTTGTGGTCTTCAGGGATCACTTACTCACTGATTGTGGCTAAATAAAGTCACAAGCGAGCAGGAAGTATAAGAGGACAGAGGACAAAGATACGGGTTCAAGTCCTTTCACCTCCATTTACTGGTTTTGTTAGCACAGTCTGCTGACTCTACCTGAAAGCGTATCGGTGAACACAGTGCTCTCCTTATGGCTTATTTACCTTGCAAGATTTCTGGAAGCATAATGTAGGGAAGAGACATAGGCTATGTTGTTAACTGTTCTGTACATAAGGATAGATGGGAAGACAAAAAGATGATTGTTTCATAGATAGATAGGTAGACAGACGACAGGTGAAAGAGAGATAGATAGGTACATAGATTAATAGATGATAGACATCACAGATAGATGATAGGAAGATAGAAAGATAGATACATAGATAGATACATAGATACATAGATACACACATACATAGATACATAGATAGACAGACAGACCTTTGGATAGATAGATACAGATACATGTCGATTGACACAAAGCTATTGTTCATAACCAGGAGTTGAATGGTGAATAACATAGCTAAACTACAAACAAAAAGGAAGAATGAAATCCAGTTTAAAAAGTGCAGTAAGCAGCCTTAGAAGAAAACAAATACTACCATTTGCAATGACGTGGATGGAGCAAGACGGTAGTATGTTCAGAAAAATAGGGCAGGCGGATAAAGGCAAGTACCAAGTGATTTCACTCATGTGAGGAGTATAACAACAAAGAAAAACTGAAGTAAAAAAACAGCAGCAGACTCACAGAACCCGAGAGTTGACTAAAAGTAACCAAAGGAAAAAGGACTGGGCAGGGTGAGTCTGAAGGGAGGGATAAGTGTGGGGAGAAAGAATGGGGGCATTAAGTTTAGCATTTATAATGCGCGGGGTCGGGTGTGCATGGGGAGCACTGTACAACACAGAGAAGACTAGTAGAGATCATATAGCATCTTACTACTCACTGATGGTCAGTGACTGTAACGGGGACTTTTGGGGGGGACATGGTGAAGGGGTCTACAGCATCCAACTACGCTGATCGACAGTGACTGAAGAGGTTTTTCGGGGGGACTTGGTGAAGGGGGGAGCATAGTAAACATAATGTTCTTCACGTGATTGTAGATTAATGATAAAAAATATTCTTTAAGTGCAATAAGTGCACAGCTCTGAATCATCAGAATAAAAGGTCAGGCACTGAGTGCTGCAAACAAAAGACACAGGGATAAAAGAAGGGATGAAAACTCAAGACACCTACGTGCTTACTTACAGGAGACTCACTTGAGATCCAAGGACACAGACAAACTACAAGCCGAAGGTGTGTGGACAAGTACCCTACACGAGTGAAACGGAAATTCAAACAATCAAGCAAATGGATTCTGTTTGAGTCCCCAGAGACAGTCAGCAGAAAATAGCCCTATCTGGCCACCGTGAATTCTTTTTGTTTGGTTTCAACAGTTCCCAGCCATAGATTTAGTGGTGCAGCAACATACTTCTCATATTCTCTCAGCTCAACAACTGAGTTGCTGTTATAATAAGCATCTGGGCCTTTGAAATCAGTGGATTTTATGATGTTCACGAATGTGAAAATCTAATAACCACCTAAAGAGGGAAGTTTGGACACTCAAATAAACACGTCACTCCACAATACACTGTTAGCTCCCAACTGCTCCTGTCTAGAAATTGGTGTTCCTTTTTATTTGACCCTCCGTCCTATCGGCGGTGATCACGCTGATGTCCTTCAAACATGGTGGTGAGCGAAGCAACAAGTTTACTTTTCTGTCGACAACAGGCCCAGAGAAATGATACTTGAGATCTTCAGGGAGCACTTAGTCAATGAATGTGGCTAAATACAGACAGCAAGTTAGAAGGAGATGAAAGAGGACAGAGGATAGAGACACGGGTTCAAGTCCCAGCAAAACCATTTCCTGGTTTTGTAGGTACAGGCGGCCGACTCGAACTGCAAGTGTCTCGGTGAACCCAGTGATCCCTCTGCAGCCTAGATACTTTGCAGGATTTTTGGGAGCATAGTGTAGGAAAGTGCTATAGGGTATATGGTTAACTGTTCTGTACACATGGACAGATGGACAGACAAAAAGATGATTGAGTGAGTGATTGATAAATAGATAAACAGACAGATAGATAGATATAGGTACATATCGATTAACACAAATCTACTGCTCATAACAAGGAGAGCAATGGTGAAAGCACATAGCAAAACTACAAACAAAAAAGAAGAATGAAATCCAGTTTAAAAAGTGCAGTTAGCACCCATAAGAAGAAAACAAATCCTATCATTTGCAATAACGTGGATGGAGCCAGAGGGTATTACGCTCAGTCAAATAGACCAGGCGTAGAAATACATGTACCAAATGATTTTACTCATGTGTGGAGTATGATAACAAAGAAAAACTGAAGGAAAAGATAGCAGCAGACTCACAGAACCACAGAGTGGACTAACAGCTACCAAAGAGAAAGGGACTGGGTAGAGTTTGTGGGAAGGGAGTAATAAGTGCGGGGAAAAAGAATGGGGGCATTAGGATTAGCATGTATAACGTGTAGCGTGGGGTGTCATGGGTAGGGCTGTACAACACAGAGAAGACATGTAGTGATTCTACAGCATCTTAGTACATGCTGACGGAGAGCGGCTGTAACTGGGATTTGGGGTGACTTGGTGAAGAGGGTAGACAGAATAACATAATTTTCTGCATGTGATTGTATATTAATGAGAACGAAAAGAATTTCAAAGTGCAGTAAGAGCACAGCTCTCAAATATCAGAATAAAAGTACAGCCTTTGAGTGCTCCAATCAAAAGACACAGGGTAAGAAGAACTGATGAAAACTCAAGACCACCTACGTGCTCCCTTACTGGAGACTCACTTGAGATCCAAGGACACAGACAAACTACAAGCTGAAGGGGCGGGGACAGGTACCCTACACAAGTGAAACTGAGAAACAAAGAAAGAAATGGATTCTGTTTTGGACCCCAGAGAGAGTCAGTAGAAAATAGCCCTATCTAGCCACCGTGAATTCTTTTTGTTTGGTTTCAGCAGTGCTCAGGCATAGATTTAGTGGTGCAGCAACTTCCTTCTCATTTCCTCTCAAATCATCAAATGAATTGCTGTAATAATATGCGTCTGGGCATTTATAATCATTGCTTTTTATCATGTTCACGAATGTAAAGAAGTAATAACCACCTAAAGAGGGAAGTTTGGACACTCAAATAAACACTTCACTTCACAACACACTCTTTGTTCCCAACTGCTCCTGTCCAGAAATAGGTGTTAATTCATATTTGTCCCTCAACCTATCAGCAGTGATCACGCCAATGTCCCTCAAACATGGTGGTGTGCAAAGGGCCAAGTACACTTTTCTGTCGACAACAGGCCCAGACGAAGGATACTTGTGGTCTTCAGGGATCACTTACTCACTGATTGTGGCTAAATAAAGTCACAAGCGAGCAGGAAGTATAAGAGGACAGAGGACAAAGATACGGGTTCAAGTCCTTTCACCTCCATTTACTGGTTTTGTTAGCACAGTCTGCTGACTCTACCTGAAAGCGTATCGGTGAACACAGTGCTCTCCTTATGGCTTATTTACCTTGCAAGATTTCTGGAAGCATAATGTAGGGAAGAGACATAGGCTATGTTGTTAACTGTTCTGTACATAAGGATAGATGGGAAGACAAAAAGATGATTGTTTCATAGATAGATAGGTAGACAGACGACAGGTGAAAGAGAGATAGATAGGTACATAGATTAATAGATGATAGACATCACAGATAGATGATAGGAAGATAGAAAGATAGATACATAGATAGATACATAGATACATAGATACACACATACATAGATACATAGATAGACAGACAGACCTTTGGATAGATAGATACAGATACATGTCGATTGACACAAAGCTATTGTTCATAACCAGGAGTTGAATGGTGAATAACATAGCTAAACTACAAACAAAAAGGAAGAATGAAATCCAGTTTAAAAAGTGCAGTAAGCAGCCTTAGAAGAAAACAAATACTACCATTTGCAATGACGTGGATGGAGCAAGACGGTAGTATGTTCAGAAAAATAGGGCAGGCGGATAAAGGCAAGTACCAAGTGATTTCACTCATGTGAGGAGTATAACAACAAAGAAAAACTGAAGTAAAAAAACAGCAGCAGACTCACAGAACCCGAGAGTTGACTAAAAGTAACCAAAGGAAAAAGGACTGGGCAGGGTGAGTCTGAAGGGAGGGATAAGTGTGGGGAGAAAGAATGGGGGCATTAAGTTTAGCATTTATAATGCGCGGGGTCGGGTGTGCATGGGGAGCACTGTACAACACAGAGAAGACTAGTAGAGATCATATAGCATCTTACTACTCACTGATGGTCAGTGACTGTAACGGGGACTTTTGGGGGGGACATGGTGAAGGGGTCTACAGCATCCAACTACGCTGATCGACAGTGACTGAAGAGGTTTTTCGGGGGGACTTGGTGAAGGGGGGAGCATAGTAAACATAATGTTCTTCACGTGATTGTAGATTAATGATAAAAAATATTCTTTAAGTGCAATAAGTGCACAGCTCTGAATCATCAGAATAAAAGGTCAGGCACTGAGTGCTGCAAACAAAAGACACAGGGATAAAAGAAGGGATGAAAACTCAAGACACCTACGTGCTTACTTACAGGAGACTCACTTGAGATCCAAGGACACAGACAAACTACAAGCCGAAGGTGTGTGGACAAGTACCCTACACGAGTGAAACGGAAATTCAAACAATCAAGCAAATGGATTCTGTTTGAGTCCCCAGAGACAGTCAGCAGAAAATAGCCCTATCTGGCCACCGTGAATTCTTTTTGTTTGGTTTCAACAGTTCCCAGCCATAGATTTAGTGGTGCAGCAACATACTTCTCATATTCTCTCAGCTCAACAACTGAGTTGCTGTTATAATAAGCATCTGGGCCTTTGAAATCAGTGGATTTTATGATGTTCACGAATGTGAAAATCTAATAACCACCTAAAGAGGGAAGTTTGGACACTCAAATAAACACGTCACTCCACAATACACTGTTAGCTCCCAACTGCTCCTGTCTAGAAATTGGTGTTCCTTTTTATTTGACCCTCCGTCCTATCGGCGGTGATCACGCTGATGTCCTTCAAACATGGTGGTGAGCGAAGCAACAAGTTTACTTTTCTGTCGACAACAGGCCCAGAGAAATGATACTTGAGATCTTCAGGGAGCACTTAGTCAATGAATGTGGCTAAATACAGACAGCAAGTTAGAAGGAGATGAAAGAGGACAGAGGATAGAGACACGGGTTCAAGTCCCAGCAAAACCATTTCCTGGTTTTGTAGGTACAGGCGGCCGACTCGAACTGCAAGTGTCTCGGTGAACCCAGTGATCCCTCCACAGCCTAGATACTTTGCAGGATTTTTGGGAGCATAGTGTAGGAAAGTGCTATAGGGTATATGGTTAACTGTTCTGTACACATGGACAGATGGACAGACAAAAAGATGATTGAGTGAGTGATTGATAAATAGATAAACAGACAGATAGATAGATATAGGTACATATCGATTAACACAAATCTACTGCTCATAACAAGGAGAGCAATGGTGAAAGCACATAGCAAAACTACAAACAAAAAAGAAGAATGAAATCCAGTTTAAAAAGTGCAGTTAGCACCCATAAGAAGAAAACAAATCCTATCATTTGCAATAACGTGGATGGAGCCAGAGGGTATTACGCTCAGTCAAATAGACCAGGCGTAGAAATACATGTACCAAATGATTTTACTCATGTGTGGAGTATGATAACAAAGAAAAACTGAAGGAAAAGATAGCAGCAGACTCACAGAACCACAGAGTGGACTAACAGCTACCAAAGAGAAAGGGACTGGGTAGAGTTTGTGGGAAGGGAGTAATAAGTGCGGGGAAAAAGAATGGGGGCATTAGGATTAGCATGTATAACGTGTAGCGTGGGGTGTCATGGGTAGGGCTGTACAACACAGAGAAGACATGTAGTGATTCTACAGCATCTTAGTACATGCTGACGGAGAGCGGCTGTAACTGGGATTTTGGGGTGACTTGGTGAAGAGGGTAGACAGAATAACATAATTTTCTGCATGTGATTGTATATTAATGAGAACGAAAAGAATTTCAAAGTGCAGTAAGAGCACAGCTCTCAAATATCAGAATAAAAGTACAGCCTTTGAGTGCTCCAATCAAAAGACACAGGGTAAGAAGAACTGATGAAAACTCAAGACCACCTACGTGCTCCCTTACTGGAGACTCACTTGAGATCCAAGGACACAGACAAACTACAAGCTGAAGGGGCGGGGACAGGTACCCTACACAAGTGAAACTGAGAAACAAAGAAAGAAATGGATTCTGTTTTGGACCCCAGAGAGAGTCAGTAGAAAATAGCCCTATCTAGCCACCGTGAATTCTTTTTGTTTGGTTTCAGCAGTGCTCAGGCATAGATTTAGTGGTGCAGCAACTTCCTTCTCATTTCCTCTCAAATCATCAAATGAATTGCTGTAATAATATGCGTCTGGGCATTTATAATCATTGCTTTTTATCATGTTCACGAATGTAAAGAAGTAATAACCACCTAAAGAGGGAAGTTTGGACACTCAAATAAACACTTCACTTCACAACACACTCTTTGTTCCCAACTGCTCCTGTCCAGAAATAGGTGTTAATTCATATTTGTCCCTCAACCTATCAGCAGTGATCACGCCAATGTCCCTCAAACATGGTGGTGTGCAAAGGGCCAAGTACACTTTTCTGTCGACAACAGGCCCAGACGAAGGATACTTGTGGTCTTCAGGGATCACTTACTCACTGATTGTGGCTAAATAAAGTCACAAGCGAGCAGGAAGTATAAGAGGACAGAGGACAAAGATACGGGTTCAAGTCCTTTCACCTCCATTTACTGGTTTTGTTAGCACAGTCTGCTGACTCTACCTGAAAGCGTATCGGTGAACACAGTGCTCTCCTTATGGCTTATTTACCTTGCAAGATTTCTGGAAGCATAATGTAGGGAAGAGACATAGGCTATGTTGTTAACTGTTCTGTACATAAGGATAGATGGGAAGACAAAAAGATGATTGTTTCATAGATAGATAGGTAGACAGACGACAGGTGAAAGAGAGATAGATAGGTACATAGATTAATAGATGATAGACATCACAGATAGATGATAGGAAGATAGAAAGATAGATACATAGATAGATACATAGATACATAGATACACACATACATAGATACATAGATAGACAGACAGACCTTTGGATAGATAGATACAGATACATGTCGATTGACACAAAGCTATTGTTCATAACCAGGAGTTGAATGGTGAATAACATAGCTAAACTACAAACAAAAAGGAAGAATGAAATCCAGTTTAAAAAGTGCAGTAAGCAGCCTTAGAAGAAAACAAATACTACCATTTGCAATGACGTGGATGGAGCAAGACGGTAGTATGTTCAGAAAAATAGGGCAGGCGGATAAAGGCAAGTACCAAGTGATTTCACTCATGTGAGGAGTATAACAACAAAGAAAAACTGAAGTAAAAAAACAGCAGCAGACTCACAGAACCCGAGAGTTGACTAAAAGTAACCAAAGGAAAAAGGACTGGGCAGGGTGAGTCTGAAGGGAGGGATAAGTGTGGGGAGAAAGAATGGGGGCATTAAGTTTAGCATTTATAATGCGCGGGGTCGGGTGTGCATGGGGAGCACTGTACAACACAGAGAAGACTAGTAGAGATCATATAGCATCTTACTACTCACTGATGGTCAGTGACTGTAACGGGGACTTTTGGGGGGGACATGGTGAAGGGGTCTACAGCATCCAACTACGCTGATCGACAGTGACTGAAGAGGTTTTTCGGGGGGACTTGGTGAAGGGGGGAGCATAGTAAACATAATGTTCTTCACGTGATTGTAGATTAATGATAAAAAATATTCTTTAAGTGCAATAAGTGCACAGCTCTGAATCATCAGAATAAAAGGTCAGGCACTGAGTGCTGCAAACAAAAGACACAGGGATAAAAGAAGGGATGAAAACTCAAGACACCTACGTGCTTACTTACAGGAGACTCACTTGAGATCCAAGGACACAGACAAACTACAAGCCGAAGGTGTGTGGACAAGTACCCTACACGAGTGAAACGGAAATTCAAACAATCAAGCAAATGGATTCTGTTTGAGTCCCCAGAGACAGTCAGCAGAAAATAGCCCTATCTGGCCACCGTGAATTCTTTTTGTTTGGTTTCAACAGTTCCCAGCCATAGATTTAGTGGTGCAGCAACATACTTCTCATATTCTCTCAGCTCAACAACTGAGTTGCTGTTATAATAAGCATCTGGGCCTTTGAAATCAGTGGATTTTATGATGTTCACGAATGTGAAAATCTAATAACCACCTAAAGAGGGAAGTTTGGACACTCAAATAAACACGTCACTCCACAATACACTGTTAGCTCCCAACTGCTCCTGTCTAGAAATTGGTGTTCCTTTTTATTTGACCCTCCGTCCTATCGGCGGTGATCACGCTGATGTCCTTCAAACATGGTGGTGAGCGAAGCAACAAGTTTACTTTTCTGTCGACAACAGGCCCAGAGAAATGATACTTGAGATCTTCAGGGAGCACTTAGTCAATGAATGTGGCTAAATACAGACAGCAAGTTAGAAGGAGATGAAAGAGGACAGAGGATAGAGACACGGGTTCAAGTCCCAGCAAAACCATTTCCTGGTTTTGTAGGTACAGGCGGCCGACTCGAACTGCAAGTGTCTCGGTGAACCCAGTGATCCCTCCACAGCCTAGATACTTTGCAGGATTTTTGGGAGCATAGTGTAGGAAAGTGCTATAGGGTATATGGTTAACTGTTCTGTACACATGGACAGATGGACAGACAAAAAGATGATTGAGTGAGTGATTGATAAATAGATAAACAGACAGATAGATAGATATAGGTACATATCGATTAACACAAATCTACTGCTCATAACAAGGAGAGCAATGGTGAAAGCACATAGCAAAACTACAAACAAAAAAGAAGAATGAAATCCAGTTTAAAAAGTGCAGTTAGCACCCATAAGAAGAAAACAAATCCTATCATTTGCAATAACGTGGATGGAGCCAGAGGGTATTACGCTCAGTCAAATAGACCAGGCGTAGAAATACATGTACCAAATGATTTTACTCATGTGTGGAGTATGATAACAAAGAAAAACTGAAGGAAAAGATAGCAGCAGACTCACAGAACCACAGAGTGGACTAACAGCTACCAAAGAGAAAGGGACTGGGTAGAGTTTGTGGGAAGGGAGTAATAAGTGCGGGGAAAAAGAATGGGGGCATTAGGATTAGCATGTATAACGTGTAGCGTGGGGTGTCATGGGTAGGGCTGTACAACACAGAGAAGACATGTAGTGATTCTACAGCATCTTAGTACATGCTGACGGAGAGCGGCTGTAACTGGGATTTTGGGGTGACTTGGTGAAGAGGGTAGACAGAATAACATAATTTTCTGCATGTGATTGTATATTAATGAGAACGAAAAGAATTTCAAAGTGCAGTAAGAGCACAGCTCTCAAATATCAGAATAAAAGTACAGCCTTTGAGTGCTCCAATCAAAAGACACAGGGTAAGAAGAACTGATGAAAACTCAAGACCACCTACGTGCTCCCTTACTGGAGACTCACTTGAGATCCAAGGACACAGACAAACTACAAGCTGAAGGGGCGGGGACAGGTACCCTACACAAGTGAAACTGAGAAACAAAGAAAGAAATGGATTCTGTTTTGGACCCCAGAGAGAGTCAGTAGAAAATAGCCCTATCTAGCCACCGTGAATTCTTTTTGTTTGGTTTCAGCAGTGCTCAGGCATAGATTTAGTGGTGCAGCAACTTCCTTCTCATTTCCTCTCAAATCATCAAATGAATTGCTGTAATAATATGCGTCTGGGCATTTATAATCATTGCTTTTTATCATGTTCACGAATGTAAAGAAGTAATAACCACCTAAAGAGGGAAGTTTGGACACTCAAATAAACACTTCACTTCACAACACACTCTTTGTTCCCAACTGCTCCTGTCCAGAAATAGGTGTTAATTCATATTTGTCCCTCAACCTATCAGCAGTGATCACGCCAATGTCCCTCAAACATGGTGGTGTGCAAAGGGCCAAGTACACTTTTCTGTCGACAACAGGCCCAGACGAAGGATACTTGTGGTCTTCAGGGATCACTTACTCACTGATTGTGGCTAAATAAAGTCACAAGCGAGCAGGAAGTATAAGAGGACAGAGGACAAAGATACGGGTTCAAGTCCTTTCACCTCCATTTACTGGTTTTGTTAGCACAGTCTGCTGACTCTACCTGAAAGCGTATCGGTGAACACAGTGCTCTCCTTATGGCTTATTTACCTTGCAAGATTTCTGGAAGCATAATGTAGGGAAGAGACATAGGCTATGTTGTTAACTGTTCTGTACATAAGGATAGATGGGAAGACAAAAAGATGATTGTTTCATAGATAGATAGGTAGACAGACGACAGGTGAAAGAGAGATAGATAGGTACATAGATTAATAGATGATAGACATCACAGATAGATGATAGGAAGATAGAAAGATAGATACATAGATAGATACATAGATACATAGATACACACATACATAGATACATAGATAGACAGACAGACCTTTGGATAGATAGATACAGATACATGTCGATTGACACAAAGCTATTGTTCATAACCAGGAGTTGAATGGTGAATAACATAGCTAAACTACAAACAAAAAGGAAGAATGAAATCCAGTTTAAAAAGTGCAGTAAGCAGCCTTAGAAGAAAACAAATACTACCATTTGCAATGACGTGGATGGAGCAAGACGGTAGTATGTTCAGAAAAATAGGGCAGGCGGATAAAGGCAAGTACCAAGTGATTTCACTCATGTGAGGAGTATAACAACAAAGAAAAACTGAAGTAAAAAAACAGCAGCAGACTCACAGAACCCGAGAGTTGACTAAAAGTAACCAAAGGAAAAAGGACTGGGCAGGGTGAGTCTGAAGGGAGGGATAAGTGTGGGGAGAAAGAATGGGGGCATTAAGTTTAGCATTTATAATGCGCGGGGTCGGGTGTGCATGGGGAGCACTGTACAACACAGAGAAGACTAGTAGAGATCATATAGCATCTTACTACTCACTGATGGTCAGTGACTGTAACGGGGACTTTTGGGGGGGACATGGTGAAGGGGTCTACAGCATCCAACTACGCTGATCGACAGTGACTGAAGAGGTTTTTCGGGGGGACTTGGTGAAGGGGGGAGCATAGTAAACATAATGTTCTTCACGTGATTGTAGATTAATGATAAAAAATATTCTTTAAGTGCAATAAGTGCACAGCTCTGAATCATCAGAATAAAAGGTCAGGCACTGAGTGCTGCAAACAAAAGACACAGGGATAAAAGAAGGGATGAAAACTCAAGACACCTACGTGCTTACTTACAGGAGACTCACTTGAGATCCAAGGACACAGACAAACTACAAGCCGAAGGTGTGTGGACAAGTACCCTACACGAGTGAAACGGAAATTCAAACAATCAAGCAAATGGATTCTGTTTGAGTCCCCAGAGACAGTCAGCAGAAAATAGCCCTATCTGGCCACCGTGAATTCTTTTTGTTTGGTTTCAACAGTTCCCAGCCATAGATTTAGTGGTGCAGCAACATACTTCTCATATTCTCTCAGCTCAACAACTGAGTTGCTGTTATAATAAGCATCTGGGCCTTTGAAATCAGTGGATTTTATGATGTTCACGAATGTGAAAATCTAATAACCACCTAAAGAGGGAAGTTTGGACACTCAAATAAACACGTCACTCCACAATACACTGTTAGCTCCCAACTGCTCCTGTCTAGAAATTGGTGTTCCTTTTTATTTGACCCTCCGTCCTATCGGCGGTGATCACGCTGATGTCCTTCAAACATGGTGGTGAGCGAAGCAACAAGTTTACTTTTCTGTCGACAACAGGCCCAGAGAAATGATACTTGAGATCTTCAGGGAGCACTTAGTCAATGAATGTGGCTAAATACAGACAGCAAGTTAGAAGGAGATGAAAGAGGACAGAGGATAGAGACACGGGTTCAAGTCCCAGCAAAACCATTTCCTGGTTTTGTAGGTACAGGCGGCCGACTCGAACTGCAAGTGTCTCGGTGAACCCAGTGATCCCTCTGCAGCCTAGATACTTTGCAGGATTTTTGGGAGCATAGTGTAGGAAAGTGCTATAGGGTATATGGTTAACTGTTCTGTACACATGGACAGATGGACAGACAAAAAGATGATTGAGTGAGTGATTGATAAATAGATAAACAGACAGATAGATAGATATAGGTACATATCGATTAACACAAATCTACTGCTCATAACAAGGAGAGCAATGGTGAAAGCACATAGCAAAACTACAAACAAAAAAGAAGAATGAAATCCAGTTTAAAAAGTGCAGTTAGCACCCATAAGAAGAAAACAAATCCTATCATTTGCAATAACGTGGATGGAGCCAGAGGGTATTACGCTCAGTCAAATAGACCAGGCGTAGAAATACATGTACCAAATGATTTTACTCATGTGTGGAGTATGATAACAAAGAAAAACTGAAGGAAAAGATAGCAGCAGACTCACAGAACCACAGAGTGGACTAACAGCTACCAAAGAGAAAGGGACTGGGTAGAGTTTGTGGGAAGGGAGTAATAAGTGCGGGGAAAAAGAATGGGGGCATTAGGATTAGCATGTATAACGTGTAGCGTGGGGTGTCATGGGTAGGGCTGTACAACACAGAGAAGACATGTAGTGATTCTACAGCATCTTAGTACATGCTGACGGAGAGCGGCTGTAACTGGGATTTGGGGTGACTTGGTGAAGAGGGTAGACAGAATAACATAATTTTCTGCATGTGATTGTATATTAATGAGAACGAAAAGAATTTCAAAGTGCAGTAAGAGCACAGCTCTCAAATATCAGAATAAAAGTACAGCCTTTGAGTGCTCCAATCAAAAGACACAGGGTAAGAAGAACTGATGAAAACTCAAGACCACCTACGTGCTCCCTTACTGGAGACTCACTTGAGATCCAAGGACACAGACAAACTACAAGCTGAAGGGGCGCGGACAGGTACCCTACACAAGTGAAACTGAGAAACAAAGAAAGAAATGGATTCTGTTTTGGACCCCAGAGAGAGTCAGTAGAAAATAGCCCTATCTAGCCACCGTGAATTCTTTTTGTTTGGTTTCAGCAGTGCTCAGGCATAGATTTAGTGGTGCAGCAACTTCCTTCTCATTTCCTCTCAAATCATCAAATGAATTGCTGTAATAATATGCGTCTGGGCATTTATAATCATTGCTTTTTATCATGTTCACGAATGTAAAGAAGTAATAACCACCTAAAGAGGGAAGTTTGGACACTCAAATAAACACTTCACTTCACAACACACTCTTTGTTCCCAACTGCTCCTGTCCAGAAATAGGTGTTAATTCATATTTGTCCCTCAACCTATCAGCAGTGATCACGCCAATGTCCCTCAAACATGGTGGTGTGCAAAGGGCCAAGTACACTTTTCTGTCGACAACAGGCCCAGACGAAGGATACTTGTGGTCTTCAGGGATCACTTACTCACTGATTGTGGCTAAATAAAGTCACAAGCGAGCAGGAAGTATAAGAGGACAGAGGACAAAGATACGGGTTCAAGTCCTTTCACCTCCATTTACTGGTTTTGTTAGCACAGTCTGCTGACTCTACCTGAAAGCGTATCGGTGAACACAGTGCTCTCCTTATGGCTTATTTACCTTGCAAGATTTCTGGAAGCATAATGTAGGGAAGAGACATAGGCTATGTTGTTAACTGTTCTGTACATAAGGATAGATGGGAAGACAAAAAGATGATTGTTTCATAGATAGATAGGTAGACAGACGACAGGTGAAAGAGAGATAGATAGGTACATAGATTAATAGATGATAGACATCACAGATAGATGATAGGAAGATAGAAAGATAGATACATAGATAGATACATAGATACATAGATACACACATACATAGATACATAGATAGACAGACAGACCTTTGGATAGATAGATACAGATACATGTCGATTGACACAAAGCTATTGTTCATAACCAGGAGTTGAATGGTGAATAACATAGCTAAACTACAAACAAAAAGGAAGAATGAAATCCAGTTTAAAAAGTGCAGTAAGCAGCCTTAGAAGAAAACAAATACTACCATTTGCAATGACGTGGATGGAGCAAGACGGTAGTATGTTCAGAAAAATAGGGCAGGCGGATAAAGGCAAGTACCAAGTGATTTCACTCATGTGAGGAGTATAACAACAAAGAAAAACTGAAGTAAAAAAACAGCAGCAGACTCACAGAACCCGAGAGTTGACTAAAAGTAACCAAAGGAAAAAGGACTGGGCAGGGTGAGTCTGAAGGGAGGGATAAGTGTGGGGAGAAAGAATGGGGGCATTAAGTTTAGCATTTATAATGCGCGGGGTCGGGTGTGCATGGGGAGCACTGTACAACACAGAGAAGACTAGTAGAGATCATATAGCATCTTACTACTCACTGATGGTCAGTGACTGTAACGGGGACTTTTGGGGGGGACATGGTGAAGGGGTCTACAGCATCCAACTACGCTGATCGACAGTGACTGAAGAGGTTTTTCGGGGGGACTTGGTGAAGGGGGGAGCATAGTAAACATAATGTTCTTCACGTGATTGTAGATTAATGATAAAAAATATTCTTTAAGTGCAATAAGTGCACAGCTCTGAATCATCAGAATAAAAGGTCAGGCACTGAGTGCTGCAAACAAAAGACACAGGGATAAAAGAAGGGATGAAAACTCAAGACACCTACGTGCTTACTTACAGGAGACTCACTTGAGATCCAAGGACACAGACAAACTACAAGCCGAAGGTGTGTGGACAAGTACCCTACACGAGTGAAACGGAAATTCAAACAATCAAGCAAATGGATTCTGTTTGAGTCCCCAGAGACAGTCAGCAGAAAATAGCCCTATCTGGCCACCGTGAATTCTTTTTGTTTGGTTTCAACAGTTCCCAGCCATAGATTTAGTGGTGCAGCAACATACTTCTCATATTCTCTCAGCTCAACAACTGAGTTGCTGTTATAATAAGCATCTGGGCCTTTGAAATCAGTGGATTTTATGATGTTCACGAATGTGAAAATCTAATAACCACCTAAAGAGGGAAGTTTGGACACTCAAATAAACACGTCACTCCACAATACACTGTTAGCTCCCAACTGCTCCTGTCTAGAAATTGGTGTTCCTTTTTATTTGACCCTCCGTCCTATCGGCGGTGATCACGCTGATGTCCTTCAAACATGGTGGTGAGCGAAGCAACAAGTTTACTTTTCTGTCGACAACAGGCCCAGAGAAATGATACTTGAGATCTTCAGGGAGCACTTAGTCAATGAATGTGGCTAAATACAGACAGCAAGTTAGAAGGAGATGAAAGAGGACAGAGGATAGAGACACGGGTTCAAGTCCCAGCAAAACCATTTCCTGGTTTTGTAGGTACAGGCGGCCGACTCGAACTGCAAGTGTCTCGGTGAACCCAGTGATCCCTCCACAGCCTAGATACTTTGCAGGATTTTTGGGAGCATAGTGTAGGAAAGTGCTATAGGGTATATGGTTAACTGTTCTGTACACATGGACAGATGGACAGACAAAAAGATGATTGAGTGAGTGATTGATAAATAGATAAACAGACAGATAGATAGATATAGGTACATATCGATTAACACAAATCTACTGCTCATAACAAGGAGAGCAATGGTGAAAGCACATAGCAAAACTACAAACAAAAAAGAAGAATGAAATCCAGTTTAAAAAGTGCAGTTAGCACCCATAAGAAGAAAACAAATCCTATCATTTGCAATAACGTGGATGGAGCCAGAGGGTATTACGCTCAGTCAAATAGACCAGGCGTAGAAATACATGTACCAAATGATTTTACTCATGTGTGGAGTATGATAACAAAGAAAAACTGAAGGAAAAGATAGCAGCAGACTCACAGAACCACAGAGTGGACTAACAGCTACCAAAGAGAAAGGGACTGGGTAGAGTTTGTGGGAAGGGAGTAATAAGTGCGGGGAAAAAGAATGGGGGCATTAGGATTAGCATGTATAACGTGTAGCGTGGGGTGTCATGGGTAGGGCTGTACAACACAGAGAAGACATGTAGTGATTCTACAGCATCTTAGTACATGCTGACGGAGAGCGGCTGTAACTGGGATTTTGGGGTGACTTGGTGAAGAGGGTAGACAGAATAACATAATTTTCTGCATGTGATTGTATATTAATGAGAACGAAAAGAATTTCAAAGTGCAGTAAGAGCACAGCTCTCAAATATCAGAATAAAAGTACAGCCTTTGAGTGCTCCAATCAAAAGACACAGGGTAAGAAGAACTGATGAAAACTCAAGACCACCTACGTGCTCCCTTACTGGAGACTCACTTGAGATCCAAGGACACAGACAAACTACAAGCTGAAGGGGCGGGGACAGGTACCCTACACAAGTGAAACTGAGAAACAAAGAAAGAAATGGATTCTGTTTTGGACCCCAGAGAGAGTCAGTAGAAAATAGCCCTATCTAGCCACCGTGAATTCTTTTTGTTTGGTTTCAGCAGTGCTCAGGCATAGATTTAGTGGTGCAGCAACTTCCTTCTCATTTCCTCTCAAATCATCAAATGAATTGCTGTAATAATATGCGTCTGGGCATTTATAATCATTGCTTTTTATCATGTTCACGAATGTAAAGAAGTAATAACCACCTAAAGAGGGAAGTTTGGACACTCAAATAAACACTTCACTTCACAACACACTCTTTGTTCCCAACTGCTCCTGTCCAGAAATAGGTGTTAATTCATATTTGTCCCTCAACCTATCAGCAGTGATCACGCCAATGTCCCTCAAACATGGTGGTGTGCAAAGGGCCAAGTACACTTTTCTGTCGACAACAGGCCCAGACGAAGGATACTTGTGGTCTTCAGGGATCACTTACTCACTGATTGTGGCTAAATAAAGTCACAAGCGAGCAGGAAGTATAAGAGGACAGAGGACAAAGATACGGGTTCAAGTCCTTTCACCTCCATTTACTGGTTTTGTTAGCACAGTCTGCTGACTCTACCTGAAAGCGTATCGGTGAACACAGTGCTCTCCTTATGGCTTATTTACCTTGCAAGATTTCTGGAAGCATAATGTAGGGAAGAGACATAGGCTATGTTGTTAACTGTTCTGTACATAAGGATAGATGGGAAGACAAAAAGATGATTGTTTCATAGATAGATAGGTAGACAGACGACAGGTGAAAGAGAGATAGATAGGTACATAGATTAATAGATGATAGACATCACAGATAGATGATAGGAAGATAGAAAGATAGATACATAGATAGATACATAGATACATAGATACACACATACATAGATACATAGATAGACAGACAGACCTTTAGATAGATAGATACAGATACATGTCGATTGACACAAAGCTATTGTTCATAACCAGGAGTTGAATGGTGAATAACATAGCTAAACTACAAACAAAAAGGAAGAATGAAATCCAGTTTAAAAAGTGCAGTAAGCAGCCTTAGAAGAAAACAAATACTACCATTTGCAATGACGTGGATGGAGCAAGACGGTAGTATGTTCAGAAAAATAGGGCAGGCGGATAAAGGCAAGTACCAAGTGATTTCACTCATGTGAGGAGTATAACAACAAAGAAAAACTGAAGTAAAAAAACAGCAGCAGACTCACAGAACCCGAGAGTTGACTAAAAGTAACCAAAGGAAAAAGGACTGGGCAGGGTGAGTCTGAAGGGAGGGATAAGTGTGGGGAGAAAGAATGGGGGCATTAAGTTTAGCATTTATAATGCGCGGGGTCGGGTGTGCATGGGGAGCACTGTACAACACAGAGAAGACTAGTAGAGATCATATAGCATCTTACTACTCACTGATGGTCAGTGACTGTAACGGGGACTTTTGGGGGGGACATGGTGAAGGGGTCTACAGCATCCAACTACGCTGATCGACAGTGACTGAAGAGGTTTTTCGGGGGGACTTGGTGAAGGGGGGAGCATAGTAAACATAATGTTCTTCACGTGATTGTAGATTAATGATAAAAAATATTCTTTAAGTGCAATAAGTGCACAGCTCTGAATCATCAGAATAAAAGGTCAGGCACTGAGTGCTGCAAACAAAAGACACAGGGATAAAAGAAGGGATGAAAACTCAAGACACCTACGTGCTTACTTACAGGAGACTCACTTGAGATCCAAGGACACAGACAAACTACAAGCCGAAGGTGTGTGGACAAGTACCCTACACGAGTGAAACGGAAATTCAAACAATCAAGCAAATGGATTCTGTTTGAGTCCCCAGAGACAGTCAGCAGAAAATAGCCCTATCTGGCCACCGTGAATTCTTTTTGTTTGGTTTCAACAGTTCCCAGCCATAGATTTAGTGGTGCAGCAACATACTTCTCATATTCTCTCAGCTCAACAACTGAGTTGCTGTTATAATAAGCATCTGGGCCTTTGAAATCAGTGGATTTTATGATGTTCACGAATGTGAAAATCTAATAACCACCTAAAGAGGGAAGTTTGGACACTCAAATAAACACGTCACTCCACAATACACTGTTAGCTCCCAACTGCTCCTGTCTAGAAATTGGTGTTCCTTTTTATTTGACCCTCCGTCCTATCGGCGGTGATCACGCTGATGTCCTTCAAACATGGTGGTGAGCGAAGCAACAAGTTTACTTTTCTGTCGACAACAGGCCCAGAGAAATGATACTTGAGATCTTCAGGGAGCACTTAGTCAATGAATGTGGCTAAATACAGACAGCAAGTTAGAAGGAGATGAAAGAGGACAGAGGATAGAGACACGGGTTCAAGTCCCAGCAAAACCATTTCCTGGTTTTGTAGGTACAGGCGGCCGACTCGAACTGCAAGTGTCTCGGTGAACCCAGTGATCCCTCTGCAGCCTAGATACTTTGCAGGATTTTTGGGAGCATAGTGTAGGAAAGTGCTATAGGGTATATGGTTAACTGTTCTGTACACATGGACAGATGGACAGACAAAAAGATGATTGAGTGAGTGATTGATAAATAGATAAACAGACAGATAGATAGATATAGGTACATATCGATTAACACAAATCTACTGCTCATAACAAGGAGAGCAATGGTGAAAGCACATAGCAAAACTACAAACAAAAAAGAAGAATGAAATCCAGTTTAAAAAGTGCAGTTAGCACCCATAAGAAGAAAACAAATCCTATCATTTGCAATAACGTGGATGGAGCCAGAGGGTATTACGCTCAGTCAAATAGACCAGGCGTAGAAATACATGTACCAAATGATTTTACTCATGTGTGGAGTATGATAACAAAGAAAAACTGAAGGAAAAGATAGCAGCAGACTCACAGAACCACAGAGTGGACTAACAGCTACCAAAGAGAAAGGGACTGGGTAGAGTTTGTGGGAAGGGAGTAATAAGTGCGGGGAAAAAGAATGGGGGCATTAGGATTAGCATGTATAACGTGTAGCGTGGGGTGTCATGGGTAGGGCTGTACAACACAGAGAAGACATGTAGTGATTCTACAGCATCTTAGTACATGCTGACGGAGAGCGGCTGTAACTGGGATTTGGGGTGACTTGGTGAAGAGGGTAGACAGAATAACATAATTTTCTGCATGTGATTGTATATTAATGAGAACAAAAAGAATTTCAAAGTGCAGTAAGAGCACAGCTCTCAAATATCAGAATAAAAGTACAGCCTTTGAGTGCTCCAATCAAAAGACACAGGGTAAGAAGAACTGATGAAAACTCAAGACCACCTACGTGCTCCCTTACTGGAGACTCACTTGAGATCCAAGGACACAGACAAACTACAAGCTGAAGGGGCGGGGACAGGTACCCTACACAAGTGAAACTGAGAAACAAAGAAAGAAATGGATTCTGTTTTGGACCCCAGAGAGAGTCAGTAGAAAATAGCCCTATCTAGCCACCGTGAATTCTTTTTGTTTGGTTTCAGCAGTGCTCAGGCATAGATTTAGTGGTGCAGCAACTTCCTTCTCATTTCCTCTCAAATCATCAAATGAATTGCTGTAATAATATGCGTCTGGGCATTTATAATCATTGCTTTTTATCATGTTCACGAATGTAAAGAAGTAATAACCACCTAAAGAGGGAAGTTTGGACACTCAAATAAACACTTCACTTCACAACACACTCTTTGTTCCCAACTGCTCCTGTCCAGAAATAGGTGTTAATTCATATTTGTCCCTCAACCTATCAGCAGTGATCACGCCAATGTCCCTCAAACATGGTGGTGTGCAAAGGGCCAAGTACACTTTTCTGTCGACAACAGGCCCAGACGAAGGATACTTGTGGTCTTCAGGGATCACTTACTCACTGATTGTGGCTAAATAAAGTCACAAGCGAGCAGGAAGTATAAGAGGACAGAGGACAAAGATACGGGTTCAAGTCCTTTCACCTCCATTTACTGGTTTTGTTAGCACAGTCTGCTGACTCTACCTGAAAGCGTATCGGTGAACACAGTGCTCTCCTTATGGCTTATTTACCTTGCAAGATTTCTGGAAGCATAATGTAGGGAAGAGACATAGGCTATGTTGTTAACTGTTCTGTACATAAGGATAGATGGGAAGACAAAAAGATGATTGTTTCATAGATAGATAGGTAGACAGACGACAGGTGAAAGAGAGATAGATAGGTACATAGATTAATAGATGATAGACATCACAGATAGATGATAGGAAGATAGAAAGATAGATACATAGATAGATACATAGATACATAGATACACACATACATAGATACATAGATAGACAGACAGACCTTTAGATAGATAGATACAGATACATGTCGATTGACACAAAGCTATTGTTCATAACCAGGAGTTGAATGGTGAATAACATAGCTAAACTACAAACAAAAAGGAAGAATGAAATCCAGTTTAAAAAGTGCAGTAAGCAGCCTTAGAAGAAAACAAATACTACCATTTGCAATGACGTGGATGGAGCAAGACGGTAGTATGTTCAGAAAAATAGGGCAGGCGGATAAAGGCAAGTACCAAGTGATTTCACTCATGTGAGGAGTATAACAACAAAGAAAAACTGAAGTAAAAAAACAGCAGCAGACTCACAGAACCCGAGAGTTGACTAAAAGTAACCAAAGGAAAAAGGACTGGGCAGGGTGAGTCTGAAGGGAGGGATAAGTGTGGGGAGAAAGAATGGGGGCATTAAGTTTAGCATTTATAATGCGCGGGGTCGGGTGTGCATGGGGAGCACTGTACAACACAGAGAAGACTAGTAGAGATCATATAGCATCTTACTACTCACTGATGGTCAGTGACTGTAACGGGGACTTTTGGGGGGGACATGGTGAAGGGGTCTACAGCATCCAACTACGCTGATCGACAGTGACTGAAGAGGTTTTTCGGGGGGACTTGGTGAAGGGGGGAGCATAGTAAACATAATGTTCTTCACGTGATTGTAGATTAATGATAAAAAATATTCTTTAAGTGCAATAAGTGCACAGCTCTGAATCATCAGAATAAAAGGTCAGGCACTGAGTGCTGCAAACAAAAGACACAGGGATAAAAGAAGGGATGAAAACTCAAGACACCTACGTGCTTACTTACAGGAGACTCACTTGAGATCCAAGGACACAGACAAACTACAAGCCGAAGGTGTGTGGACAAGTACCCTACACGAGTGAAACGGAAATTCAAACAATCAAGCAAATGGATTCTGTTTGAGTCCCCAGAGACAGTCAGCAGAAAATAGCCCTATCTGGCCACCGTGAATTCTTTTTGTTTGGTTTCAACAGTTCCCAGCCATAGATTTAGTGGTGCAGCAACATACTTCTCATATTCTCTCAGCTCAACAACTGAGTTGCTGTTATAATAAGCATCTGGGCCTTTGAAATCAGTGGATTTTATGATGTTCACGAATGTGAAAATCTAATAACCACCTAAAGAGGGAAGTTTGGACACTCAAATAAACACGTCACTCCACAATACACTGTTAGCTCCCAACTGCTCCTGTCTAGAAATTGGTGTTCCTTTTTATTTGACCCTCCGTCCTATCGGCGGTGATCACGCTGATGTCCTTCAAACATGGTGGTGAGCGAAGCAACAAGTTTACTTTTCTGTCGACAACAGGCCCAGAGAAATGATACTTGAGATCTTCAGGGAGCACTTAGTCAATGAATGTGGCTAAATACAGACAGCAAGTTAGAAGGAGATGAAAGAGGACAGAGGATAGAGACACGGGTTCAAGTCCCAGCAAAACCATTTCCTGGTTTTGTAGGTACAGGCGGCCGACTCGAACTGCAAGTGTCTCGGTGAACCCAGTGATCCCTCTGCAGCCTAGATACTTTGCAGGATTTTTGGGAGCATAGTGTAGGAAAGTGCTATAGGGTATATGGTTAACTGTTCTGTACACATGGACAGATGGACAGACAAAAAGATGATTGAGTGAGTGATTGATAAATAGATAAACAGACAGATAGATAGATATAGGTACATATCGATTAACACAAATCTACTGCTCATAACAAGGAGAGCAATGGTGAAAGCACATAGCAAAACTACAAACAAAAAAGAAGAATGAAATCCAGTTTAAAAAGTGCAGTTAGCACCCATAAGAAGAAAACAAATCCTATCATTTGCAATAACGTGGATGGAGCCAGAGGGTATTACGCTCAGTCAAATAGACCAGGCGTAGAAATACATGTACCAAATGATTTTACTCATGTGTGGAGTATGATAACAAAGAAAAACTGAAGGAAAAGATAGCAGCAGACTCACAGAACCACAGAGTGGACTAACAGCTACCAAAGAGAAAGGGACTGGGTAGAGTTTGTGGGAAGGGAGTAATAAGTGCGGGGAAAAAGAATGGGGGCATTAGGATTAGCATGTATAACGTGTAGCGTGGGGTGTCATGGGTAGGGCTGTACAACACAGAGAAGACATGTAGTGATTCTACAGCATCTTAGTACATGCTGACGGAGAGCGGCTGTAACTGGGATTTGGGGTGACTTGGTGAAGAGGGTAGACAGAATAACATAATTTTCTGCATGTGATTGTATATTAATGAGAACGAAAAGAATTTCAAAGTGCAGTAAGAGCACAGCTCTCAAATATCAGAATAAAAGTACAGCCTTTGAGTGCTCCAATCAAAAGACACAGGGTAAGAAGAACTGATGAAAACTCAAGACCACCTACGTGCTCCCTTACTGGAGACTCACTTGAGATCCAAGGACACAGACAAACTACAAGCTGAAGGGGCGCGGACAGGTACCCTACACAAGTGAAACTGAGAAACAAAGAAAGAAATGGATTCTGTTTTGGACCCCAGAGAGAGTCAGTAGAAAATAGCCCTATCTAGCCACCGTGAATTCTTTTTGTTTGGTTTCAGCAGTGCTCAGGCATAGATTTAGTGGTGCAGCAACTTCCTTCTCATTTCCTCTCAAATCATCAAATGAATTGCTGTAATAATATGCGTCTGGGCATTTATAATCATTGCTTTTTATCATGTTCACGAATGTAAAGAAGTAATAACCACCTAAAGAGGGAAGTTTGGACACTCAAATAAACACTTCACTTCACAACACACTCTTTGTTCCCAACTGCTCCTGTCCAGAAATAGGTGTTAATTCATATTTGTCCCTCAACCTATCAGCAGTGATCACGCCAATGTCCCTCAAACATGGTGGTGTGCAAAGGGCCAAGTACACTTTTCTGTCGACAACAGGCCCAGACGAAGGATACTTGTGGTCTTCAGGGATCACTTACTCACTGATTGTGGCTAAATAAAGTCACAAGCGAGCAGGAAGTATAAGAGGACAGAGGACAAAGATACGGGTTCAAGTCCTTTCACCTCCATTTACTGGTTTTGTTAGCACAGTCTGCTGACTCTACCTGAAAGCGTATCGGTGAACACAGTGCTCTCCTTATGGCTTATTTACCTTGCAAGATTTCTGGAAGCATAATGTAGGGAAGAGACATAGGCTATGTTGTTAACTGTTCTGTACATAAGGATAGATGGGAAGACAAAAAGATGATTGTTTCATAGATAGATAGGTAGACAGACGACAGGTGAAAGAGAGATAGATAGGTACATAGATTAATAGATGATAGACATCACAGATAGATGATAGGAAGATAGAAAGATAGATACATAGATAGATACATAGATACATAGATACACACATACATAGATACATAGATAGACAGACAGACCTTTGGATAGATAGATACAGATACATGTCGATTGACACAAAGCTATTGTTCATAACCAGGAGTTGAATGGTGAATAACATAGCTAAACTACAAACAAAAAGGAAGAATGAAATCCAGTTTAAAAAGTGCAGTAAGCAGCCTTAGAAGAAAACAAATACTACCATTTGCAATGACGTGGATGGAGCAAGACGGTAGTATGTTCAGAAAAATAGGGCAGGCGGATAAAGGCAAGTACCAAGTGATTTCACTCATGTGAGGAGTATAACAACAAAGAAAAACTGAAGTAAAAAAACAGCAGCAGACTCACAGAACCCGAGAGTTGACTAAAAGTAACCAAAGGAAAAAGGACTGGGCAGGGTGAGTCTGAAGGGAGGGATAAGTGTGGGGAGAAAGAATGGGGGCATTAAGTTTAGCATTTATAATGCGCGGGGTCGGGTGTGCATGGGGAGCACTGTACAACACAGAGAAGACTAGTAGAGATCATATAGCATCTTACTACTCACTGATGGTCAGTGACTGTAACGGGGACTTTTGGGGGGGACATGTTGAAGGGGTCTACAGCATCCAACTACGCTGATCGACAGTGACTGAAGAGGTTTTTCGGGGGGACTTGGTGAAGGGGGGAGCATAGTAAACATAATGTTCTTCACGTGATTGTAGATTAATGATAAAAAATATTCTTTAAGTGCAATAAGTGCACAGCTCTGAATCATCAGAATAAAAGGTCAGGCACTGAGTGCTGCAAACAAAAGACACAGGGATAAAAGAAGGGATGAAAACTCAAGACACCTACGTGCTTACTTACAGGAGACTCACTTGAGATCCAAGGACACAGACAAACTACAAGCCGAAGGTGTGTGGACAAGTACCCTACACGAGTGAAACGGAAATTCAAACAATCAAGCAAATGGATTCTGTTTGAGTCCCCAGAGACAGTCAGCAGAAAATAGCCCTATCTGGCCACCGTGAATTCTTTTTGTTTGGTTTCAACAGTTCCCAGCCATAGATTTAGTGGTGCAGCAACATACTTCTCATATTCTCTCAGCTCAACAACTGAGTTGCTGTTATAATAAGCATCTGGGCCTTTGAAATCAGTGGATTTTATGATGTTCACGAATGTGAAAATCTAATAACCACCTAAAGAGGGAAGTTTGGACACTCAAATAAACACGTCACTCCACAATACACTGTTAGCTCCCAACTGCTCCTGTCTAGAAATTGGTGTTCCTTTTTATTTGACCCTCCGTCCTATCGGCGGTGATCACGCTGATGTCCTTCAAACATGGTGGTGAGCGAAGCAACAAGTTTACTTTTCTGTCGACAACAGGCCCAGAGAAATGATACTTGAGATCTTCAGGGAGCACTTAGTCAATGAATGTGGCTAAATACAGACAGCAAGTTAGAAGGAGATGAAAGAGGACAGAGGATAGAGACACGGGTTCAAGTCCCAGCAAAACCATTTCCTGGTTTTGTAGGTACAGGCGGCCGACTCGAACTGCAAGTGTCTCGGTGAACCCAGTGATCCCTCCACAGCCTAGATACTTTGCAGGATTTTTGGGAGCATAGTGTAGGAAAGTGCTATAGGGTATATGGTTAACTGTTCTGTACACATGGACAGATGGACAGACAAAAAGATGATTGAGTGAGTGATTGATAAATAGATAAACAGACAGATAGATAGATATAGGTACATATCGATTAACACAAATCTACTGCTCATAACAAGGAGAGCAATGGTGAAAGCACATAGCAAAACTACAAACAAAAAAGAAGAATGAAATCCAGTTTAAAAAGTGCAGTTAGCACCCATAAGAAGAAAACAAATCCTATCATTTGCAATAACGTGGATGGAGCCAGAGGGTATTACGCTCAGTCAAATAGACCAGGCGTAGAAATACATGTACCAAATGATTTTACTCATGTGTGGAGTATGATAACAAAGAAAAACTGAAGGAAAAGATAGCAGCAGACTCACAGAACCACAGAGTGGACTAACAGCTACCAAAGAGAAAGGGACTGGGTAGAGTTTGTGGGAAGGGAGTAATAAGTGCGGGGAAAAAGAATGGGGGCATTAGGATTAGCATGTATAACGTGTAGCGTGGGGTGTCATGGGTAGGGCTGTACAACACAGAGAAGACATGTAGTGATTCTACAGCATCTTAGTACATGCTGACGGAGAGCGGCTGTAACTGGGATTTTGGGGTGACTTGGTGAAGAGGGTAGACAGAATAACATAATTTTCTGCATGTGATTGTATATTAATGAGAACGAAAAGAATTTCAAAGTGCAGTAAGAGCACAGCTCTCAAATATCAGAATAAAAGTACAGCCTTTGAGTGCTCCAATCAAAAGACACAGGGTAAGAAGAACTGATGAAAACTCAAGACCACCTACGTGCTCCCTTACTGGAGACTCACTTGAGATCCAAGGACACAGACAAACTACAAGCTGAAGGGGCGGGGACAGGTACCCTACACAAGTGAAACTGAGAAACAAAGAAAGAAATGGATTCTGTTTTGGACCCCAGAGAGAGTCAGTAGAAAATAGCCCTATCTAGCCACCGTGAATTCTTTTTGTTTGGTTTCAGCAGTGCTCAGGCATAGATTTAGTGGTGCAGCAACTTCCTTCTCATTTCCTCTCAAATCATCAAATGAATTGCTGTAATAATATGCGTCTGGGCATTTATAATCATTGCTTTTTATCATGTTCACGAATGTAAAGAAGTAATAACCACCTAAAGAGGGAAGTTTGGACACTCAAATAAACACTTCACTTCACAACACACTCTTTGTTCCCAACTGCTCCTGTCCAGAAATAGGTGTTAATTCATATTTGTCCCTCAACCTATCAGCAGTGATCACGCCAATGTCCCTCAAACATGGTGGTGTGCAAAGGGCCAAGTACACTTTTCTGTCGACAACAGGCCCAGACGAAGGATACTTGTGGTCTTCAGGGATCACTTACTCACTGATTGTGGCTAAATAAAGTCACAAGCGAGCAGGAAGTATAAGAGGACAGAGGACAAAGATACGGGTTCAAGTCCTTTCACCTCCATTTACTGGTTTTGTTAGCACAGTCTGCTGACTCTACCTGAAAGCGTATCGGTGAACACAGTGCTCTCCTTATGGCTTATTTACCTTGCAAGATTTCTGGAAGCATAATGTAGGGAAGAGACATAGGCTATGTTGTTAACTGTTCTGTACATAAGGATAGATGGGAAGACAAAAAGATGATTGTTTCATAGATAGATAGGTAGACAGACGACAGGTGAAAGAGAGATAGATAGGTACATAGATTAATAGATGATAGACATCACAGATAGATGATAGGAAGATAGAAAGATAGATACATAGATAGATACATAGATACATAGATACACACATACATAGATACATAGATAGACAGACAGACCTTTAGATAGATAGATACAGATACATGTCGATTGACACAAAGCTATTGTTCATAACCAGGAGTTGAATGGTGAATAACATAGCTAAACTACAAACAAAAAGGAAGAATGAAATCCAGTTTAAAAAGTGCAGTAAGCAGCCTTAGAAGAAAACAAATACTACCATTTGCAATGACGTGGATGGAGCAAGACGGTAGTATGTTCAGAAAAATAGGGCAGGCGGATAAAGGCAAGTACCAAGTGATTTCACTCATGTGAGGAGTATAACAACAAAGAAAAACTGAAGTAAAAAAACAGCAGCAGACTCACAGAACCCGAGAGTTGACTAAAAGTAACCAAAGGAAAAAGGACTGGGCAGGGTGAGTCTGAAGGGAGGGATAAGTGTGGGGAGAAAGAATGGGGGCATTAAGTTTAGCATTTATAATGCGCGGGGTCGGGTGTGCATGGGGAGCACTGTACAACACAGAGAAGACTAGTAGAGATCATATAGCATCTTACTACTCACTGATGGTCAGTGACTGTAACGGGGACTTTTGGGGGGGACATGGTGAAGGGGTCTACAGCATCCAACTACGCTGATCGACAGTGACTGAAGAGGTTTTTCGGGGGGACTTGGTGAAGGGGGGAGCATAGTAAACATAATGTTCTTCACGTGATTGTAGATTAATGATAAAAAATATTCTTTAAGTGCAATAAGTGCACAGCTCTGAATCATCAGAATAAAAGGTCAGGCACTGAGTGCTGCAAACAAAAGACACAGGGATAAAAGAAGGGATGAAAACTCAAGACACCTACGTGCTTACTTACAGGAGACTCACTTGAGATCCAAGGACACAGACAAACTACAAGCCGAAGGTGTGTGGACAAGTACCCTACACGAGTGAAACGGAAATTCAAACAATCAAGCAAATGGATTCTGTTTGAGTCCCCAGAGACAGTCAGCAGAAAATAGCCCTATCTGGCCACCGTGAATTCTTTTTGTTTGGTTTCAACAGTTCCCAGCCATAGATTTAGTGGTGCAGCAACATACTTCTCATATTCTCTCAGCTCAACAACTGAGTTGCTGTTATAATAAGCATCTGGGCCTTTGAAATCAGTGGATTTTATGATGTTCACGAATGTGAAAATCTAATAACCACCTAAAGAGGGAAGTTTGGACACTCAAATAAACACGTCACTCCACAATACACTGTTAGCTCCCAACTGCTCCTGTCTAGAAATTGGTGTTCCTTTTTATTTGACCCTCCGTCCTATCGGCGGTGATCACGCTGATGTCCTTCAAACATGGTGGTGAGCGAAGCAACAAGTTTACTTTTCTGTCGACAACAGGCCCAGAGAAATGATACTTGAGATCTTCAGGGAGCACTTAGTCAATGAATGTGGCTAAATACAG